>NW_016157232.1:33412-50128 GCF_001687245.7 Rhagoletis zephyria
CCTCACGTTATTATTACATTAGAAATTTAACCCTAATTACAATTAAAAATCCAACACTTAAATAACTCTAAACCTCAAATTCAAAGATCCAATATTTAATTCTAAAACTCAAATTTAAAATCTTATATATGTAGCTCTAAAACTCAACCTCTAAAATTCAATATTTAACTTTACCTTCGCGGTGATATTTATCTTTGTAAGACTTTGAAAGAAAAAACACGATGTCAACGCTCTGACAATTCAAGTTTTATTGTAGAGTATAAGAAACTTAAAGTACAGTGTAAGCACAGAAACAGGAAGATAAATGACAATGTCAAAGAATATAATGAGTATGAATTAGGGTTGCATTTAGGAACGGTTAACAAACTCCGCCTCAACCTCAATTCGAAATACAAAAACAACTTTTACAAAAATTTCAAAATTAGAAAAATTATTACAGAAACAAATGTTTACAAAAAGTCTCATGTTTAATCTTGGCTAAACTTTTAGTTAAACCATCAGCTAAGTTATTTGTTGTAGAAATATGCCTTATATCAATTTCTTTCATTCTATGTTTATCTTTGATGAAGTGAAATCTTATATCTATATGTTTACTGCGCTTCTTCGTTGCGTCGTTCGTTGCAATGAATAAGGCTCCTTGGTTGTCGCAAAAAAGAGTTGTAGGATTTTGGACATATTTCTCAAAACCAATTTCATTTAAAATACTTCTTAGGAACGCCACTTCTTTAGTGCCTTGACACACAGCAATATACTCCGCCTCCATCGAGCTCAAAGCGATAACGTCTTGCTTCTTGGCTTCCCATTGCACGGGACCACCACCGAAAAGAACTATAAAGCCGGTATACGATTTTCGATCGGTTGCATCAGACGCCCAGTCAGAATCTGTATATAACATACAAAGCGATTAGTTTTTGTAAAGCGTAAGCTTACGTCACTCATATGCTTCAAGTAACGGAGAACATGTTTAGCAGCAATAAAATGTTCGCTGTGTGGATGGCTGCAAAACTGCGATAATCTTGAAACTGCGTACGCTATATCCGGTCGTGATATTGTCGATAAGTAAATAAGTCCACCTATTAAGGACTGATACCTTTTCACCTCTTCACCTGCGCAATTCGGTTTACAACATTTTTGTAGTATACAACCGCTAGCCAAAGGAGTAGGAGAACTGTTGCAATTTGTCGAGCATCTTCTCGATGTACGATCTCTGGTGGATTCTGATTTCCCCACGTTCGCCCTCTCACTCGATCTGCATGCCGAGGTAATGTTGTATGGGACCTCTATCCACAACATTAACGCTTTTATTAAGTTCCTTTATAATTCGATGCATAGATTCTCTCGAACTGCACGCTACGATCAGGTCGTCGACATACACGCCAATTATGTTGATTTCAGGATGTGTTCTCTTGTAAAATACGCAGCAGTCTGACTTACACTTTCGAAACCCAAGCTTTAGCAGAAGCTCGCTGATTTTTGCGGACCAATCTCTGCTTTAGCCCATAAATAGACTTCTTTAGACGACAAACGCTCTCCGGCTTATCTGGATTTTCAAACAAAACTGGTTGCCGCATGTAAACCTCCTCTTTTAGTTCGCCGTTTAAGTAGGCTGAAGTAATGTCAATGTGGTTCACTAAAAGTGAATGTTGAACAGATAATGCCAGTATCAACCTTATCGTTGCATGACGAACGACTGGCGAGTATGTCTCAAAATAATCAATTTGTTGTCTTTGGAAACAACCTTGAGCTACGAGGGGTGCTTTATATTTCTCCACGCTACCATCAGCTCTTTTCTTTGTGGAATAAACCCATTTACATCCAATAATGTTTTTGTTTTCAGGAGGGTCTATGAGCTCCCAGGTTTGGTTGCGTAAAAGCGCCTGGAATTCCAGCTCCATAGCTTCCTTCCATTGTTGAGCGTTTTCATGCTGCAAAGCTTCTTTTACAGTGATTGGATCATTAGACTTACGAGTGACAGCATTGAGAACATTTCTTTCTCGCTCAACCGCAAACATCTTTCTCGGCCTACCAACGCGACCAGTTTTTATAAGTTTTGGTCTACCTCGTTTTACGCGTCCCTCTGCATTTACAATTACGCGACCATCGTCGGAACTGTTTCCATAAGAAGAATTTACAGCTTGTGAGTTATTAACAGTATCGGCGTTAATAACAGTAGCGTCAACTTTGTGCTCAGCAGCAGCATTGACTGCAACATCCTCGCCTTCATTCACAAGAATATCATCAAAATAAAAAATCGTTTCGTCTGTGGATTTTATTTCAACTTCGCTCTCATCTCTGGTAGAAGTTGAATTTTTAACATTGGTGACATCATGTTTACTATTAATCGGCTCTTCGAAAAATGCAACATCTCTGGATATAACTATGGATTTGTTTTGGCTGTTGTACAGACGATAACCTTTAACATCCTTTGCGTAACCAACAAATTTAACCGCATTGCCTTTTGGAGCAAACTTTGATCGACCGCCTCTCTTGTCCATCACGACAGCATTGCAGCCGAATATCCTCATATGACATACATTAGGCTTGCGACCGAACCAACGTTCAAATGGGACTGAGTCTTTTAAAATTTTAGATGGTAACCTGTTTCGCACATATGTGGCTGTATTTACCGCCTCGGACCATAAGGTTTGTGGTAGTTGAGACTGCTGTAACATACAGCGGGCCATTTCGACAACAGTACGGTTAAACCTTTCGGCTATTCCATTTTGTTCCGGCATATATGGCGTCGTAGTTTGATGGGTAATTCCCTTTTCGCTCATGTATTGTCTAAACGTCTCATTTACAAACTCGCGACCGTTGTCACTTCTCAATATTTTTACCTTTTCACCTGTTTGGTTCTCAGCCTTTGCTACGAAATCCTTAAATGTAATAAGCGCATCTGACTTATTTTTCAGGAAATAAACGTGGACATATCTTGAATAATCGTCTATGAAGCTGATGAAATACATGGAACCACCTTCCGATTTCACTCTCATCGGGCCGCACAAGTCAGTGTGAATGATTTCTAATGGTTTCTTGCTATATACTTCTTTGTAACTTGTGAAAGGCTTTTTCTTTATTTTACACAATGCACAAATCTGACAACTAAAATTTGCGGGCTTATTCAGTTTGTAACAATTTTCAATCATTCCTTTGTTAAACAGCTTTATTACGCTATCGCAGTTCAAATGGCCAAACCTTTGATGCCACAGTTGTACTATGTTGCTCGACTTTTCACATACTTGCATCAACTTATTTGTTTTTCTAAATGTGATTTTTGCTATGTAAATATTATTATGAAGGAACGCCTCAAAAAGTAGTTTATTTTCTTTGCTCTTAATCGAAGCCTTTTTGTCTCGAAACTCTACTTTNTAACCGCATTGCCTTTTGGAGCAAACTTTGATCGACCGCCTCTCTTGTCCATCACGACAGCATTGCAGCCGAATATCCTCATATGACATACATTAGGCTTGCGACCGAACCANAATCTGATTTCAATGTCACATCACCAATAGCATGAACTTTTATCATCTCGCCCGTTGCAAGCATCACTTCTTCATTACATGCTCTCAATTTCACGAAGAAAAGCTTTTCGCAGCACATATGGCTTGATGCACCACTGTCTAGTATGAAATCGTTTCTCTGCTCGTTTCGCGATTGGCTTAAGCTTAAAACTACGCTGTTTTATTGCACTTTGTTTTTATTCTTATTCCTGCATTCGGAGCTTATATGACCTCGTGTTCCACACGTGTAGCATTTGACGTTTCTATGTTTAACGTAACCTCTAATGTTCCTGCCCGCTTTATCTTTTGACGAATTCACTGCCAATACACGCTCTGAATCGATATCATTTGGATGTTTATCTTGGTAATTGGCTGAACGCCGCTGCTCCTCCTCCAGAAGCTTTCGCTTTAGGGTATTCAACAATGGCAACTCGTCTCGAGCTTCAATGGCGACTACAAAATTATCCATTTCTTCTGGCAAAGAGCATAATAGTTGGATAGAAAGCAAGTCGTCTGGAATATTGATGTCCACCTTGCGGAGACTTTCAACGATGGAACAGGACATACCTTCCTCGCTGGACCACTGGCTTTGTACACATCCTGACATAAAGATAAATGACAATGTCAAAGAATATAATGAGTATGAATTAGGGCTGCATTTAGGAACGGTTAACAATCTTAATATCTATTAACTCCTAACACCAAACTCAAATTTTGGTCCACGTATCCTATTGCCAACTTATCTGGTTCTTCCCCTAAACGGAATCCAACCTATTAATTCATCACCGAAACTCAACTATCAGGGCTAAATTAAAAATTTACAACAAACCTCGCGCTGATAAATCAATTGATAGGTACGTCTTTATGTAATAGCGTACTTATTTGCACCTAATGTGCATGCACGATCCAGAAAATAAAGGTCGTGCCATTCGCGGACCGCTAACCCTCTCTTCGTCGATTTGACAGCATCCACCCAATCGCTGACGTCATAATATACTTTTGTTTACATTCACTGTTGCCAACTTGATGCTTTTCGCACCAAATTTAGTGGGTATTCAAAATGCGAAAATTTTTGAGTTTTTTGCTTCGTGCGTTTTTGGTGCTTTTGTTTTTAGTTTGAAGACTTCAAATTAGAAAATCTTACAAAAATGGAAGCAAAATTTATAGCAATCGTAAGTGTTCTAAGCAATTTTACAAAAATTTAAACAAAATCACGGCACAGTGGCAATCATAAGCGACTAGGAGATATGTGCAGCACCTTCAATCATGCCAGAAGAAATCGACCGTTGTGCAAGAAACATTGATTTTTATTAATTTGAATCGGCATCCTTACAATAAAATTATGTATTCGTATAAAGTCCATAAAATACACCAATAAAAGTTTGGTGCTTTTTCAAATTCAAAACTTGGCAATACTGCCTTTTGTTCGATGCTTCTTCTTTTTCTTGTCGAGTTCGTCTTGCTCTCTCATTCTGGTATATTTTGACGTCACGGCCAGTTGCTTTCAGCTCGATTGGAGCAATCTTGTATTCTATCATTCTTGATGTGCATGTACGTATGTAAATATATATATGAATATAGGTAAAATTCGCACTCAGCTTGGTCTCCAGAAATGATGGCGCCAGCACTCTGTTGAGAACCTATTTGGAGAATTAGAAACCTAACATACAATTATCCTAAGATTTACATACATACATGTGTTCGCCTTCAGCCGCGATGCTGAGACTTCGACCTACTATTCCCGTAGAAGTGTTATCACTCGCTCGTGTTTCGGGGCAACGAGCGGGTCATAAAACAAACGTGCAAATAATAAAAAACTAATCAGAATAGTCAAAAAATTAAGCAACGAAATTTAAGTTAGAGCAGAAATGAAATGAATTATGATATTAAACCAAATGAAATATTGGCCAAACACGCGGATATTAAAAACAAACTTTAGACAACTACGGCAAAATCCAAGTGTAACTATGTAGCAAAATACAGAGTGCATAAATTGAAAAAAAAAACTAATAAATATGAGTAGGTGGCGAAACGAAAAAGTGCTGAATTCAAAACAAAATTCTATAAATATCTGCCTATATATATGTATATCCATAAATAAAAAGGTGGATGAAATCAAATGAAAAAAGTTGTGTGATTATACCTAACGAAATGAGTAATTGTAAAAAAATCAAAAGTTACCAAAAACACTTCAGAAATTATTCTACGCTAAATACAAAGAAATAATGCAATTACTCAAAATTTTAGGTATGTGTAAGAGAAAAACAATTCTCCTAATCTATATGTATATATGCCCCTCTTACATGTGTACATATGTACAAAAACTACCATAAGATAACCCTAAAACAAAGCTGGAATTTTGCTCCGGGCGCTGCTGCTGATCGGTGGTGTATGCTTTGGTCAGTCTCCTCTGTTCTCCCTGGCTCCGCTCTGTAGACAATAGTGTCGCTGATTGTATGCTCCTCTCTATTTTTCTGCTCATCCGCTGTAATGCTCTTCTTCACTGTTCAACGGAATCCACACATATGTTCTGTGGCCGTTGACCTGTAGAGGCCGGATTAGCTGAAACAGCTGTCCCTGACGACGTTGTTATTATTGGCGGTATCCCTTAGCCGTGTAAGCAGCGCTGGCTTAAAGCTTAACTATAGGCCTCTAGAGTCTAGACCTGATTTGGCTCTTTCAAGTGCACTTATGTATTTATACCGAAGTACGTATGTATGTCGGTGTAAACGCTCGCTATTTGTTGTTGCGCGTGGATGCGTGCTGTAGGGGGTTATATGGCGCAGGTGGATGTAGCCATTTACTTGTAGACATACATATGGGAGTCAGCTTTTTATGTATCTCATAAATTGTCACCCGTGCTTGGCCCTTTGGCTGTCTCAGCAGGCGACCTGCAATTAATAAAACTAAATTTCAATGGGCATTCATATACCTATATACGTCAATTCGAATGTATTTGTTCCTATGGTTGATTTTTACATAATTTTTGCACAAAATTAGCCCTCATATCGCCCCCCGTCTTCAAAAGATACACAACTCAAAATTATCGTTCGTCAGAAAATGCGACAAACTTTTTCTTAGCACATACTAATCATATGGGAAAGGAAGACTTTTCCTTAGGTTTTTTTCAACAAATCATACCAAAGATTTACTCCAGCTTTTGTTGAAAGGTACATAAAAGCTCTGCGTACATTTTTAGTGCATAATTTCAAAAATACTAAATTATGAGTTGTGTAACCTTTGAAGACCGTGTCCGATATGTACCTAGGTGTATACAGGTACATGTAAGTCAAGGTGTCAAATATGCAATGTAGGACTTACCTCCAGATCCAGGTTGCGGTTTTGGTGGCTAGGCTTCTTATAGAGCCCTTGGTTACCGTATTCACCAAGCGTTATTACGCCTTTAGGACTATTAAAATCAAAACAGTTAACTAAGCTCATATAACTTTTGATATTCGCGCTTTAACCTTCTATTGAACTTTAGGTTTCACTGATAAATTCAACACCGCAACTTTCGCTTATTTGAAACCGTTTTCCTAATTTGGGTCCTTTTATATCTTTCTTCCTTGCCAAATGACCGATTCCATAATAATACGCATATATTTCTTTATTTATGTACAATGAATAAATAAGAGCACGATTTAAGCCGAACATTCACACATACACACACACCTCAAGACTGTTTCACCGAACCCCGAGTCTAGCGAACTTTCTCACTCTAACGTACTTTCATTTGGGCATCATGCTTGGGGTTAACATAGAGGTTTGATCGGCTTACAGACATGCAGGTTTGATCGAGTTCGCACGTATACACACAAGTTAACATAAACGTATCTAGCAAGCAGCTGGTGCCACATATTCTCTCAAAAAAATTAAAGCTTTTGTACACGCCCTTTCATTTGATATCTCATTTTGTAATCCAACGAACCGTGAAAATCGTTTAACTTTTTATTAGGTGGCAACCCTACCTACTACTCTTTGTTTGACAGCGACAGTAGAAACTGATTCCTATGCTCAGTATGTTAGTAGTTAGTGTTTTTCTAGAGGCCAATCCATTTCACTTGACGCCTCATCTTTTGTAATCCAACGAATGGTGCGGATCTTATAGTTTCTTATATAGAAATAAAAAAGGTCACTCCTATCGATACAGAGTATATGTATTAGAGAAAATCTTGTCAAAAGCCGTTCAGTAGTTTTCGAAATTACCACGTACAAAGAATCTCGACTTTCCTTTATACTATGTATAGATTTATTATTTTTTTCCACGACAATTTTTCAATTAAAACGGCCTCAAGCTCAATAAAACTTGTTTAATAATGTATAATAGTTACGTCTACTGATTTATTCTCGTTTTAAGTCTAAATATTTTAATAATTTCTTTGCAGTATTTTGTTTCATCATGAAGAGAGGAAACATTGATTTAAGTAACGAACTGCCCATAAACGTTATTTCGAGTGTAATGAACTGCATATCATCATCGAATAATTTTCGCTGGTCACCTGAAAGTAACGATAATTTATCTACACCATATAGAGGAATCATGAGCAGCAAACAAATAATTAGTCCTGAAATACTTTCTTTGGCTCCTCCGCTGATGGACTTTGAAGATGAACTGATTTGGTTTGATAATGTAGGGAAGCGCAATGATAACATATTTTATGATAACTCCAATTGTATTGATGAATACTCTAAACAACTTGTATCTATGGCTTTCCATCAGCCCTTGACACCGCACGAACAAAAAACTTTGTTGGAAGAGGTCTCGAAGCACAGGAATTTTGTATATCAAATAGGATTAACTCCATCAAAGGTATATCACATCCTTATTTGTATGTATATGTATTTATATTAAGTCTATTCATCCAAACGTGTAAAGCAGAATTACTGGGCTGCCACAATACATGTTTGACTTTGATACCAAAACCAATATAACACCAACTAGTAATAATCCCCGAAAATCGGGGTGCTCGTGGTCTAAAAATCTGGATATTTTTTTATTCTAAAAAACACGTGCATTGCTTTTGGTATTTATCTTTAACTTTGGTATTTTGCCAAGATCATATTTACGGACGCTACAATAATTTTGAATTGGCGACGTTTAAATACAAACGGAAGTGTTGATTCACTGGACTATGGATGTTGCGAATGTGGAATTTTAGACATCCGCGGATACGAATGCCGATGCGGATGTCAAGTATTTTTACAACGCTTTTATCAACTTGCAATGTTGTGTGTCCAGAGACCATTCATTGCTATAAAACTGGTGTTCTGAACTAAAATTTCTGTGCCTAATAATAGCACGGGCATGATGAGAGATTTGTAGAGCGTGACTTTCGTTCGTCGAGAGAGGCCTCTGCTTTTCAATTGCCTACCGAGCCCAAAGTATTCTTCGCTTGATCTCCAGGCTGACGTTGTTGGTGGTGTTTATGCGGGATCCTAGGTAGACAAAGTCCTTCACTACTTCAATGTTATATCTGCAAACAATGATTTGTGTCCCGAAACGCGTGGACTTTATATGTTGCCAGGAGGTACTTTGTCTTGCCCTCGTTCACCGCTAGACTAACCTCCTTAGCTTCTTTTTCTAAACTGGAAAATGCTGCGGTTACGTCCCTTTGTCTCAGTCCCACGATATCGATATCATCTGCAAACGCCAGCAGCATCGTTCTTTTGATATATAAATATGGTGCCACTGCGATTCAGATTGGAAGCTTGGCAGCCATACATACAATGGTCAAACAATTATAGCCAAACCACTTTTTGCCAAGTTTTAACGCATTATTTTTGTTGTTATTGAACTTTTGTTATTTTTTTTATAAAAATATAGTTCATTCTTTAACAAAATCCGTGTAAATCAAAGTTTCCAAATTTGTGTAACATTAAAAAAAATCAACAAACTTTCGTACAAATTTCGAACATTTTAAAAATTCTAAAAAATCAATAGAAATTTTTAGCCATTTGAAACTTGTACTTTATTCTACTAGAATTCAAAGAGCTATAGAACTGCATTCTTAGAATTTAATTAAAAACTCGAAATTTTAACGAAAATTTGTATTTTTTTTTTTTAATTGCATAAATATGTAAGGCAGTGTCACTCAATTGGTACATTTGTACAGATTTGTACATTTTTATACTGGGCTGGTGTTAAAAAAAATGATACTTTTTTTTTTGTAGTCAAAAGATTGGTACAATACAGCGATGTTCTATTGAAAAATTTCAACAAATTAATTTTTGTGATTGGGATAAAGAACTATACTTTGGGTGTTTACACAATTGGGATACTATTTGCACGAAATACCCAATCGTGTGACACTGCCTTTAAACTTGTATTTTTACGGATGTTTTTAAAGAATTAACTATAAAAAACCTACCGAAGTTAAATAACGGCAAAAATAAGATTTAAAGCTTGTGAAGATTTGGTGCTGCTATAATTTGTTCGACTACTGTACATAAGTTGACTATGCCCTGTAGGGAAAATCTCTAGTTCCGAACTGGTGCGCTTTACATTTAGACCCAGAACTGGGGCTCTATTCTGTAACTGTGAGTTTTCAAGTGTACACTGAAAATTGTTCGCACTCTTCATTTTGCGATTCAGGAAGAGAATGAGTTGCATCTCTTTTTCGATAGTTCCGAACTAGTCCTAAATTCTTTAGTTCCGAACCGGTTCTAAAATCGACAGACGAAAGAAAAAAGTATCATGATTTTTCAACCTTTACCGTTTTTCCGTGTGCGATTTTAAGTTATTTCGAAAGAAATTTGTTTTCAATTTGAAATTAAATTTGTTTGAATGATTGTAAGAAATATACGTTTACATACCTTTGGCTGTAACTGACTTTGAAGAGGTGCTCGCTGTTATTGGTTAGATTCCAGACGGTCCCAAGATGTTAAAATGTTAACACTAACTTTTGTTTTGTATTACCAAACTATGAAAAAGCATCTGCGAAGTGCAGAATGAAAGTGCATTTGAACGAAAAAGCCGCCAAACACATATATATGTAAAGTAAACCAGCCCCCGCTGCAACCCTTTTTCGATAGTTCCGAACTAGTTCTAAATTCGACATATAAGATCTAGTTCGTACTGCATCCTTTTGTCTATAATTCCGAATCAGTTCTAAATTTGTCACTTTAGATATAGATTACTAATGAAAAAAGTGAAATAAAATAGTTTTTTTAATTAAGAGTACCACCTTTCGCTGATTTTGAACTGGTGGGCATATAGTAACTATCGGACTGGTTCGTTTTTGGCGATAAAGATCTTGTACGGAACTAGAAATTTAATTCACTAGTTGTTTGTTTGTGTGAAGTAATATTCCACAAACAAAATACATGAGGAACAAGTAAGAAAGTCTAAGTTCGGGCGGAGTCGAACATTAATTACCCGGCGCAAGAATTAAATATATGTTTTTTCACCTTTCCGAAACCTACCGCTAGATGGTAAGCCGGGGTGTATCAATTTTGAGTAAATTAGCGTTTTTAAATTTCGAAACATATATTGAAGTGTCAAGCATTTCTGAAATTTACCGTTATATGAAAAGCGGCCGTAATTTTAGTCCGATTTCAATAATTTTCAANACCGTTTTTCCGTGTGCGATTTTAAGTTATTTCGAAAGAAATTTGTTTTCAATTTGAAATTAAATTTGTTTGAATGATTGTAAGAAATATACGTTTACATACCTTTGGCTGTAACTGACTTTGAAGAGGTGCTCGCTGTTATTGGTTAGATTCCAGACGGTCCCAAGATGTTAAAATGTTAACACTAACTTTTGTTTTGTATTACCAAACTATGAAAAAGCATCTGCGAAGTGCAGAATGAAAGTGCATTTGAACGAAAAAGCCGCCAAACACATATATATGTAAAGTAAANTCCAAAAATTTATTTTATTCTTATTTTTCGTCTGAAAATTATTGTAAATATCAATTTTGAGCGAATTATCTTCAGTAGTTACTAAAATACCGCAGTTTTCGTATTTCTGAAAAATACTGTTATATGTTTACAGTCCGATTTCGCCCATTTTCAATACCAACGGAAACCTACACACCAAATTTCGTTGAGATATCTCAATTTTTGCTCGAGTTATCGTCTACACGGACGGACGGACAGACAGACATGGCTTAATCGACTTCTCTATTCATTCTGAGCATTTATGTATACATTTGTTTATATCTATCTCGATTCGTTTTGGCTGTTACAAACAACCATTATGTGAACAAAATTAATATACCCTTGTGCACAAGTGCGCTCGGGTATAAAAATTACCGAACACCAAGTTACTGAGTACAAATTTGTATGCTCAGAATTTAAAATTCAGTACAAATCAGTACAAATTTAAAAAAATCAGGACATTAGCGTACTGATTGAAGAAATGAATAAAATCGGTACGAGAGCTGAAAAATCAGTACTGTACTGATAAAATCAAATATCGGATGTATCCTCCTGACTTTCATGTTCACTTGAAGAACGTGTCATCATGGCAAGATCGTTGTTTAAACACCCCTTACAAGCCAAACGAGATGTGTTAGGTTTTTCTAAAGCTTTTTTTCTTCATTCTCATTCTTTTGGCTGTTTTATAATTTGGAGAACCTGTAGCGTCATCAGCGTTTTCCGATTCTAGTTTTTGTAATTCATTTTTAACACTCTCTTCTGTGACTGGTTTGAAAAATTCGTGCTTATAGAGAGGTTCTAATAGGTGGATATGGTAAATAAATTGTTATTTTCCAGGAATGAAAATTTCGATCCAAATTCTGTTTTCAATCTCGATGATGCCATCGGATCAGAGTCTTTTTAAATTGGTAAAAAGGCACCCCGTTTTTTATAAGCATTTGAAGTATTAGAATCATGGATTATGAAGGTCTCCGAGCTGCTTAGTTCCCGGGCAGCTTCTTGAAAAGGTTCACCTATAATGAATAGCTTGTAATTAGTTTTCTTTTTTGGTGAGCTCAACTTTTCTTAGTTGCAAGCAGTTCCAATTAATTACTCACCGCTGCACAGTGCTTCCCTTCCATATAAAATGTGGGCAAAAATAGAATTATGGACGGATTTAAATGAAAATTCGCTTCTAAGTAAAATTGAGAACGCTAAATTCAAAAATGCAATTGGTTTTTGGATAACTTTCATACTTTCACTGTAAATGCGGTTTGAAGTTGAAAATTTGGGTTCTTGTGGCTTTTACATAGGTATGTACATATAGTTCGTTTTATTTTCAAAACTGAGGTGTCAAATGACAGGGCTTGGCCTGTAGATATGCACTAATGTTTTTCATTTTATTAAAATTATTTAACAGAATAAATGAATTAGATATTACAATATGGGTATCAATTGAACTAGTTTTGAAAATACTTTACCTCTAAATGACACGTAGAAGGGGTGCCACATGTTTTAGAAATCAAATTCTCTTTAATTAAGGGAATAAGATAACTGAAATATGTATATAAATATGAGTATCAGACAAATGAAAAAATTTTACATATTTAGCAAGTTAGTTTAAAAGTCCAGTAATTTAAAAGGAATGTAATCAGAACAAATCACTAATCGACAATGTATGCATTTGTAATAAAACAACAATTACGATGGCGTAATCCTATGGTTTGACGTAATTATTATTTTAGTTTAACTAAATTCGACTTTACAAACAGGTTGCAACCGTATTCGTAATATTTTTAAGTTAAAACCTTGTTAAACCTCTTTCGTCTGACTCCTTTATGGTGATGCCTATCTATTTCAATTACCTTATTCCTTTAATTCGAAAGGAATTTGATTTTTTAAACAGGTGGCAACTCTCTATATGTAGTTAATACACATTTCGATTAATACCTATCTCTTAATAATTCATTTAACTTATAAAAAAATTGTAATCTAATTTTTTAACAAACTAATTTTTTAACAGGTGGAAACTCTTAAAAAAAATATACTTTTTATTGTCCACAGGTCAAGCTTTTTAATCTGATACTTCATTTTTGAAAATGGAACGAATTGTGCAGATCTCAAGGCACTGACAAAAAATAAAAAAGTTATTTTATGCATTAGCGAAAAACGCATTACTTCTGAAAGTGCAAAAAATGAGTAGTTTTTTATTTCTTCTTATGAAAATTAAAAGCCCTTACTATTTAATAAAATAATAAAAAATGACGTATTTTTACATATATTTTTTATTCATTCCATTAAAATTTAGCATTTTTTGAAATTTTGTATAAAAAAATTGTTTTTTTTTGGAACACCGCAGGGACACCCTGTGTTTAATTTTATTCCAAAAATTTTAATTGCTGTAATTCTCTCCTATCTATATTTAAACAAGAAACGTCAAACCAACATTTTATTTCAAAGAATATATTTGTGACATTTTTTTCTGTGAAGAGCATGGCTATGGTCTTATTAAAATTCTTAGTTTAAAATTTGTCGACTTTAGTGGTTTCCAGGCGGCATATAATTATTTTTTTAGGGAAATGTCTGTTTAATTCTTTTTAGTGGATAAATTGTCTTTACAAAAATACCAAATAAGTTCACATTGCAGATAACGAATTTTTCGATTTTTGCCCACTTAGGCGGCACTGTGCGCTGTAGGCAACCTATCAATCCGTTTTGTTGTTCCATTCCAAATTATCAACATATGCATATTGATTCCTATTTCATTTGTGAACTTGACTGCCAACTATTCCACATTATATTTTATCTTTATTTCCCTGCGTGCTAATTTGGACAATTATCACAAAAACAAAATAAATGTTGTTGTTTTCGAGCTGAAGACGGCGCACAGAGGATTGCTTGCATAGTAAAACCGGTCAAAATTAATTGGTGCGTTTTTCTGCTAAGTAATAAAAGAAAACACGGAACCTAATCATAATAAGCCGTTTTATGAGAAAATAAATAATTACATACACGTTTCTAAGAAAAAGTAGAAAAACACTAGCGATGCATTCAGCTTTACAACCGATCTTTGACATATAATATTTGATAGTTACGTAATTCTTACCTAATTAAAGGTCAGACCTCCAGCTTTTTAATTATTTGAGCATCTATTCTCTTAATAACTAAACGTTGAACATTTCTGCTGGAAATCCCCATTGAAGGATCTTACTCTATGACCTTAAGTGCAAAAGAAGCGGGAACGTATAAAATAATACCAGATTGGTGCTTACATATATGTTAGTATTTGGCAGAGCTTTTCCTCCGATTTGTGGCCTGCGTTGAAGTTGTCACACAAAGGGAAGGGACACACAGTTTTACGCCGGCTCCGAACAGCGATTGTATTTTCATATCAGATATATTTACTACACTCTGAGGTTTATCATTGCCTGACGAGGGACGCCCTATGAAAAAAATACTGCCCGACGAGTAAGCAAAATTACTGTTTTTTTTTTAAAAAAAGCTAGTCGATTATGTTTACTCACCACTTGCGTAAAACTAACTGTAAATATAAAGTAAGTATACACATTCATAGGGTATTTTGTCGTTATTAATATCGCGTATCTACTTTTTGCAACTTCTACGTATTCTTAAAAATATGTTCGTCAAAGTGTGAGCTTGCGGAGAAAATTTTGTGCAAAAAGCAAGAAAAAGTATGTGTGGACGAGGAAACATACGTCGAAGCAGCCTTTAAGCGGGGCGCTGAGCTTTATAATGCAACGAAGACAAATGGAGTCCAAGATGCCTTCAAGCTAAAAATGTTGGACAAGCTCCTTGTTTTTTGTTATTTTTTGGCCTAATATATACTTGGTGTGGCAAGCCATCTGCCAGTGTGGCAAGAAGAGCAAAAAATTTATTATCACGTAATTTATATAAAGAAGTGCCGTCATTCATAAAGCAACATAAAGGCTCAGTTCGGTTCTGCACTGATTTAGCATTGAGCCATTACACCCCTCTTGCCATGAACTGGTGTCAGATACGGGGTAGATATTGTTCAAAAGGATCACAACCCATCAAACTCTTCACAATGACGACCCGTTGGAAATTATTGAAAGAAAATAGTTAAAAACGAAAGAAGACATCTAAAATTAGCAGCATTTCGAAATTAATTGGCACAGAGGAGCAGATACCGTCACAAAAACGGGTGCCCATAACTTAATGAGAGGGCTCAAATGTAAATGGCTTTATTTTGGTTGTAATGAAGATAATTGAAAAAGTTTTTTTGTTTAATATAGTAAGCTTAATAAAGAAGATGATAAACCAGAAACCTTTTTCTTAGATTGTGTAATATGTTGTTATAATGATTTTCGGCTGACCAAAATTTTTCGTGTCCAATCTTTATGTATAACATCGAAAGCCAATCACGAAAATGTGGTTTAAAATTAAAATGCATACTCTTTTCTTTCATGTCTAAAGTTTTTTTTTTTTAAGATTGGTCCACAAAAAACGAATGAAGAAAGATATGAGTGCACGCATTTAAAGAAAAAAAATTATATTATTAAAACGACTATCTTCTTTTTGAGAAATAATAGTATGTTTAGAGACATTTTCATCGAAGTTAATACATCTGACTTTGGACCAGTTGTATTACACAAATACTCCTATGTGCGGCGCCGGCAAAAAATATGGCTACAATTTGTCATTTTGTTTGCCAGATACATATGAGCCATTCTTTTTTAAGTCGGGCGGATTTCGTAAAAAAATTATTTCATGTCTCCGATTCGCTTCAAATTGTTTTTGTGGGTTCTATACATGAAATCAGCTAACACGTGTTCGAGGAATTTTTTCTTCGGAGATATGATCTGTCAAAGTTTGCATTTTTTCGTGATTCTGACTAATCATTTAGTTCTTCAAATCGTTATATCTCGGGTTCTGCCCATCGTAGAGACTTCATATTAACATCGTATTAAAGCTAAAGAAACTGGCTTAATATTTCCATATATAAGATGGTCAAGATTGTCCTAAAGCTAACTTAGCTATTAACAGCTGAACTTTTTGAAGTTGATTTGCACAGTGAAGACCAGTAAATTAGGGATTTAAAATTATACCAACGTAGTCCTTCTTTAATTCTCTATAAAAAACGTGGTTCAAAAAATGGCGGTTTTTCAAGAAGTATTTTTAAATTATTTTACAACGCTTTTATCAACTTGCAATGTTGTGCGTCCAGAAACTTTCAATGTTGTGGATCCAGAAACTTTCAATGTTGTGTGTCCGACACCAAAGCAAAGCTTTGAAAAGTTCCTATAAAAAAGCATAGTGCATAGGGCGACAGCTGTAGTGAATAGGGCGAGGTAGATGACATCTAGATGTCGCCCTATG
>NW_016157232.1:50357-60194 GCF_001687245.7 Rhagoletis zephyria
TTACAAAAAATTGTTGATTCTCACAAAATAAACTATCTCGTCATAAAGAAAAAAATAAATAATATAAAAAAACTTTTTAATATACAACGCTTTTATAAATGGACTAAAAAGTAGAAAATAATATTGTCCCATAGAATTTGTTTTGATAACTTTTGATTTTGAAATTTAGCAAAAGTCATTATAAACAATCTATGAAATTGAAAATGAAAAACGTGGAGCGCATGCAATACAAAGCATTCGATTTAATTGACAATAGTCAAACTTTTTTTTTTTAACGTATGTTAAGATATATTTAGTAAGGTGTTAAACATCGGGTTTTTGCAAAAAGTAAATTTTTATTGTGGATTCCGATAGAATACCTACCCAGATATTATATTTGTATGGCAAGATTTTTCTTTGAGGCGACGAGTCCCTAGGAATTGGCGTGGCAATTGCAGGACTAAAATTAGCAAACCGCAGTCAATAGAGTTGCAACGGCTGCAATTCTGTAGGGGATTAAAAGGAGATACAATTTAATTCAATTAAAACTCAGTTATAAAAGGATTTCAAGATTTAGTTGTGACGGTCGCCGATCGATTGCCATGCGATCGTATGCTAAGCACCTATATATGTGTATATAAATACATGCATACATAATCAACTTAATACGTACATATATACAAAGGATGAATTTAGCTACTTATGGTTACAATGAGATAATCAACTTAATACGTATATACAAAGGATAGATTCAACTACTTATGGTTACAATGAGATGAGGTTGCCACTCTGCTCATCGTGATCATGCCGGCCCCCTTGCACCGGTGCAAAACGATCTATGTGCTGCTGTAAATCACGTAAGGAGGTGGCTGCTGCTTCCACCAGGCGGTCTAGGTGTCGATGGGGTTTACTGCTTCGGCCACGGCGCCCCATCTCTACTTTATGTTTGTGGCTGCCTTTTCTTCGGTTGCTGTTTATTGAAAGACGGCGAACCACTGATCCAGGTGTTGTTCGTCGTCGATGGCATAAGCAGACGCGAGTATGGACGCACTGTCGTACTTGGGTGCGTGGTGGTACGATGGTTACAGTGCTGGAAGTTTGATTTAGAGATTGATCTAGTCTTCTATGCAAAAGAGTATGGTGTGGGAGCTCGCACACTCGGGAAGTGTTTCTTCACGGACGTACCCTGGTGGTGTGAGATCGGGCCAGACAGTTGCCGCAATATTTATGTCTGCTGACGGCTTCTATCCGCTCCTCTACAGTCATTCGCCGAAACCACGAGCACGCCTGTAATGGACGTAAGTGACAGCAGAGCTGGCATTGGTAAATGCCCGCCATTCTGAAATAAAAAACAGTATTAGATGGTGGACATACTTGAGATTGGCTTAGAAAAATGTAAAGAAATGGTAGTTTAGAGTGTTATTGGGGGGAAGTACACAGAGTTTTACGATGGATCAGGTGAAAATGCCATTTTAAGTTTTAACTGTAATGCGATCAAAGCATACAATTTTGCAACCCTACAAATCACTAGTAATCTCCTTACATGAATTCACCATAAGGTTATCTATTACTATTAAGAATTTACGATAAAAAAAATGCGACCCTGTCGTATGTATGATAGCAGCCTAAGGTCAAGATTGAAATTATGAAATAAATTAGCGTCATTCATTCGCGCACTTTAAAAACGAAAGGACCAAGTTTTCATTTATATAATTTTCAGCATTTTGTTGGCTACAGGCCCAGCGCCAACCAGGGGCACGAGCAGCAACTCCTCTCAGAGAGGGCACCAGGGCTCCGCGCGAGGTAAAAGTGAAGGTACCTACACCGAGCAACTAACGAAGTGGAATTTATCCACTTCGACATGGCGACCGTGACCCATGCGGTCAAAATGGTGGCCCTACGTCGGAAGAAAAAAGGTCAAAAATATATTATACATAAAAATAATAAAAATACAAAAAAAAAAAATACAAATAAAGACAAAAAACATAACATTTTTCTCAAAGACTTGAAAGTTTACCACGCGTACACACATATCTACATATGCGCATACATAAATACATGTGTGATGAAAAACTTAGAAGAAAATGAAAATGAATTCTACGCATTGTAACAAAACTTATTATAAAATACGGTGGTGGCGGTAAAAAAAACCTAACAATCCAAAAAAAAAATAAAAAAAAATTAAAAAGCAACCAAAAAATACGGTAGTACCAAATTTTTCAAAAAAATACAAACTTGAAAGCAAAAGGTGCGGTGACAGTGCAACAAAATTTTTAAAAACTTTACTTGTTTTCAACACACAACAACATAAAGTGGAAAATGCGGTGGCCGGTATGAAAACATTTTACAAATAATTTAGCGATGGTTTGTGGTGGAAAAAAAACTTTGTAAGAAAAATCTAACATTTTCATAAAAGTGCAAAATGAGCAATAAAGCTAACATTTGTTGAAGGTGCTGTACCACAAAGCCACCACTGCACCGTAACATACGCTATATAACGGCGTCCACTGCACCGTAACAAACGAGTTACATATAACTGTACGTAAAACCACGCCACTTTGACACTGAACGGTAACAACGAGTAGCGGTATGCAGAACAACGCCAATGATAGGTATCGCTAAGCCGTGGCGCGGTACAGCAGCAACAACAACAACTTTAACTGCAGCGAAGTCAACAGCAAGAGCGAGCAGGAAAGTACAGCATAGCGGTTTGCAGTATGTATGGTGCACAGTGTGCCAAATTTCGACAAATTTTTTCATTTCAATTTTAAAACTTTTCATTTGTATACAGTTTTTACATTTTTTTCGATTAGGCAGGAGTCAGATTTTGGAATTTTCATAAATTTTTCTTTTTTCAAACATTTCAAACAAATTTAATACGAATTTTCGCCTGTGCCATTGCCGTGCTTCAATACTCCAACTTTATAATTGCGTTTGAAATATGGTAAAATATTTTAACGATTATAATTATCAATAAACATTTTCCTCATTTTTCTAAGCCATGTTAGCTCAACTTCAAATTTTACAATTTTCATTCAAAGAATTTTTTATAACCATTAGATCTTTTGATTTGCATGTGTGCCAGATGTCAAATGTCGAACTTGTATTCAAAGATTTACAAGCAAAATTTTCAAAAGTTACCAAGCGTGTTCTTCAAAAAGTTGACGAATATACAAATCTTGAATCGAAACTTACAATGATATTTTAATTCAAGTAAAAAAATTGGAACAAGGAAGCAAGCCAGCTTCTATAATTAAAAGTTTAGAGTAGAGTAGAGAGAAACTACTTCAGTGTTTTAAAAAATTGGGTGTAAAGTTAAAGTACCCGAAGATTTTTCAGTTCTTTTACAAGAAGATATTTTAAATTCAGAAGTAGATTCCGACGACGACTTTGGTGACGTTTGTTCAGCTGGCACACCAGAAGTTTCCACCGTTAAAAAAAGTGGTTCTTTGCCTTCATTTAAAGACTTTTTACAAATTGAAGAAACGCCTTGCGTAACGATTAGTTCACCGAATATAAATTTTACTGAATATACAAACGAGATAAAAATGGCAACACGTGAGCAAAAGAGATTTATTAGCCTGTGTGCGTCTATAACCCGAGAAAACTATAGTGGTAACCCCTATCGCTCGACTCATTCATTGACAAAATAACTTTAATTGAAGAATTATCGGATGAAAATTTAACTCCAACATTTATAGCATTTTTAAAGTTAAAACTCGAAGGCAAAGCGGGTGAGGTTTTACCCAGTCAAATAATTTCAGTTGATCAAATAAAAGATGCGCTACGCAGCAGAATCAAACCAGATAATTCCAAAGTTGTCTCCGGCAAAATCGCGTCATTACATATCACTAATAACAACTATTCCGATTTTCGAAGCGAGTAGAGGAATTATCTAATGCATTAGAGCGATCTCTAGTTATTGAGGGTATGACTCAAGCGAAAGCGGTAGAGCAGACAGTAAACGTTTGCAGGCTGAACAGTCGTTCAGAGCTAGTGAAATCTATTTTGGCATCAACAACTCTTACCGATTCTAAGGATGTAGTCGCGAAAATGATTGTAGAACACAATAATGAAGTCAAAGAGCGGCAGGTGGTATCTTTTAGGTCACGGGCAAGTAGACCAAATAGTTTTCAAGGAGGATTTAGACAGCACAACAACTACGGCTATCACAATAATAGTTTCAGATTTAATAACGGCAATACAAATAGGCACAAGAATGGCAATAACACAAGGCACAATAATCAAAATAATTGCAACTAGTAATAATCCCCGAAAATCGGTGTGCTCCGTGGTCTAAAAAATCTGCATATTTCTTTATTCTAAAACCCGCATGCATTGCTTTTGGTTGTTCACTTTAACTTGGTATTTGGAAAGATCGTACTCTACTCAATACGCCATGCGTTGAGCAATCCTCTTGCTAGGGTCTGACCTTGATACTTATATATCGATGGCTGAGTGGAAGATCGACCTATATCGGCAGCCGGTTCGAAAACGCTCTATCTCAGAAAACTTTCCAAGAACGCCCAATTCAGAATTTTATTGAAAAACAACCTATTTCAGAATTTTATTGAAAAACACTCTATCTCAGAAAATTTGTTGAAGAACGCCCTATATGGGATAGTATAATTCGAACCACATGTTTAAAGTCCATTAACTAACCCTTTATCTATTCTATATATATATAAAATAATAGCCGGTTTCGTTGTTCGGAGTTAACTCAAAAACTACTGCATAAATTTCAGTGAAATTTTCAGAAATCATACCTTGCATATATGGTCCTATTATAGGCTACCAGAAAACTCGCTAGGTGGTGCTGGGGTCGAGCTATTTAAAAAATTCGTATTTATGAACCGATGAGACCCGCTAGGTGGCGCTGGAGTCGAGTTATTTATAAAAATCGTATTTATGAACCGATGAGACCCGCTAGGTGGCGCTGGAGTCGAGTTATTTATAAAAATCGTATTTATGAACCGATGAGACCCGCTAGGTGGCGCTGGAGTCGAGTTATTTATAAAAATCGTATTTATGAACCGATGAGACCCGCTAGGTGGCGCTGGAGTCGAGTTATTTATAAAAATCGTATTTATGAACCGATGAGACCCGCTAGGTGGCGCTGGAGTCGAGTTATTTATAAAAATCGTATTTATGAACCGATGAGACCCGCTAGGTGGCGCTGGAGTCGAGTTATTTATAAAAATCGTATTTATGAACCGATTTCTTTCAAATTCAAAATGTAAGTTACCAGCGTGATGGAAAATACGTTTGTCAAAAATAGACCCGCTAGGTGGCGCGGGAGTCGACTTATTTATAAAAGTCGTATTTATAAACCGATGTCATTCAAATTCAAGCTACCTGCATGATGAAAAAGGCATTTGCGAAAAACGGACCCGATAAAAGCCCTATTTATGAACGGATTTTGTTAATGCAAATTTGAAACGTTAATTACTTTCATGGTGATATTTTTTTCATTCGAAACATACAGTGGTGGAAGAAATAATAGAAACTTTTTACTTTGGCCAGTTTTGGCTATATTACTTTGTTTATTCGACGGTTAATATTTTTGTATAAAAGTCTAGCGCGATATATAACACACACCATATAAATCCACATTTCAAAGTTTGTACAAAAATTTAACAAATTCTCTCAAAATCCCCCAAAAATTTCAAACTTTTCAATAAGATTTTTTTGAAAAAATTTGGGTATGCAGTTTTATAGCCCATAAATAAATTTTAGTAGGTAAAACTGCAAACCGCAAGACGCTAGAAAATCGCGTTGATTTTTAATAATATATTTGGCTGGCGGTGTTGTGGATTTTCTTCCATATAAAGTATGCTCGACCATGCTTTTTATATGGAAGGAAAAAATAATAATTAAAAATCAACGCGATTTTCTAGCGTCTTGCGGTTTGCAGTTTGACCTACTAAAATTTAATGGGCTATAAAACTGCATACCCAAAATTTTTCAAAAAAATCTGATTGAAAAGTTTGAAATTTTTGGGGGATTTTGATAAAATTTGTTGAATTTTTATAATTTTTGTACAAACTTTGAAATGTGGATTTATATGGTATGTGTTATATATTGCGCTAGACTTTTATACAAAAACATTAAACATCGAATAAACAAAGTAATATAGCCAAAACTGGTCAAAGTAAAAAGTTTCTATTATTTCTTCCACCACTGTATATGTACATACATACATAAAATGATAGCCGTTTTCGTTGTTTGGACTAAACTCAAAAACCAGTCAAATTGTCGGAGGTTATACCTTGCATATAAGGTCCTATTATAGCCTACTAGACAACACGCTGGTGGCGCTGGAGTAGAGTTACTTATAAAAGTCGTATTTATTAACCGATTTCGTTCAAATTCGCAGTGAGCTACCTGTATGCTGAAAAATTCGTTTCCTTAATATGAGCCCGCTATATTGTATAAAATCTGATTGAAATTCATAATGCGTATTCATCGAAAGGGATTATTATTCCATATGGTATAACAGCGCTACTATTCTTGGCCTATGTGTGAGGAGGATTCTACTCTTTATTCGTTTCAATTTAAACTAAAAATGTTTAGTTTACAGACTGCTTTTGCTTTTAAACACTATTTTTGAATTGGCCAACACAAAATATCTTATTAGGCGCCGCGAAGCAAGTGGGCATTGGCTAGTATGGACATATTTGTATTGCGGCATCCAACAATTACATTGTGATTCTTTAACTATTAGGCGAGACCATTAACTAACCCTTCATATGTACATATTTTGGTAGTGGATTAGGATCACAACCAGTGTTGCCGTTTTAGACCTTTGGTGGCTAGATTTAGCTGCCACATAGTTTTTTGGCCACATAAATTTAAAATTACCCCTAGCCCTATTTTTAGCCCTTTGGAGAATTTATTCATACTTGGCATATATGCTTAATTTGATCTAATTTTTTTCATTTATGGAACAGGTGAAGTTTTAAACTAAGAAAGACTGATATATATACATATATATATGTATTGTATGTTCCTTACTTTTTTATACATACATACTGTAAAAGTGTTAGGGCTGTTAACTTATCTATTACCGACTTAACTATAGTTTAAAATAGATAAGTTTACGGCCCTTAATATGCTTAATTTGTTAAATGGTCGAGTCGATTGACCGTGTATGTTCTTGTGGTGTGATTGACCAGCTGCTTGTGCGACTTCAAAAACTATTTGAAAGTTATATGATTGTACCAGCATGCTGGTGTCATGAGTGGGGAAATTAGCTCAATTTTCTAATTAAAAAGTATTTCGGCGGAAATTTCTTGCACTATATGAGTCAAAGCCGTGTTTGTCGAAGATTAAGTTCGCGATATTGCAGTTGTGACAGTTGTGAATTAAAAAAAAAAACAATGTTTAACAAAATGGTAGACAAATTATGAAATTTCGGCTGTAATCATTTTGATCTTTCCTCGACCTGATTTTTATACAATGTTTCCTCGATTCGTAATTCGCTCTGTAAGTAGTTTGCTAAGTAATTCGCGAATTACCCTGTTTTCACGATACATATTAGTAATTCGTTGGCAGCTCTAGTTATAGTTCTTGTTCTTCGCTATTTATTATTATTTTTGTGTACTGCAAATATCGAAGATGGAGCTAAAATTTAAGTTATCAACAATTTTAATTTATATAGAGAATATTTTATTAATATTATTCTATAACTAGAAAAAGTGTCAGCAAATGGGACCAGACCGGTGAAAACTTCGATATATTTCCGTAAATATTAGAGAAGGCACCGATTCGTTCGTAATTCGCATGGTAATTCGATCTGAATCACCTACCAATGAGGTAATCCGCTCTCAAAATTTTGTATGGCGAATTACGTAATTCGGATGGTAATTGGCAAGGCGAATGACGAATGGGAGAGCGAATTATGAATGAGAGAGCGAATTACGAATCGTAGAAACGCCAGAAAAAAGAAATAAATATTGTACCGGCATCAATTGATAGAGCCAGCAAGCTGGTGTCGTATATTTCCCCTTTTATACAAAAGGGTTTTTGGTTGGATAAAATAATAGCTTTTTTCCCATTATTGTTTTTCTATACCAATACTTATTGAAAATGTTTGCGTGTATACTTACATATAGATATGTAAGTAAAAAATTTTAGCTACCATTTTTACCCACAACGACTTTTTTTAGCTCTTTTTTAGCCCTTTTTTTAAAGGAATTTGGCTACCACTAAAAATTATTCGAGGCAACACTGATCACAACTGCTCTAACTTTTAGTGTCAAGTCATGAGGTGCAACTCCCCTACTTCTACTTGCTCCTGTGGATATTCAGAAACGACAGTAGATATCGACGCCATATCTACTCCGGACAACATATTAACCATTTCTTTATTAACTATCGTACAGTGTTTATTTTGTAGACGAAATGGATCGATCCTTCACGTGGTTTTGATTAATTACACCAGGCTATCTTAAACTGAAATAACAAGATTCTCTGAAACGCATATTTATCTAGAGTTTAAAATACTTTACCGTTCCCCCAGTTTGCCCGCCAGGATTTTTTTAAGTTTTCCAGCATTTTAAAACTATACAAAATTGAAAATAAAGAAATGAAATTGTTCAAAATTGGTGAAAATGCTCAATCTAAAATTTTAAAAAATCTTTCCGTGCAAATATGTACATCGAATGATCCTTAAATCTGAAATGTTTGTGCAAAGTTTCAGATCCAGAACCTTAATTCGAAAGTAAATTGTCTCTCTACGATTATATATAGATTTATAATACAAATAGAAACATATTTGCCTCAGAAAAAAACATCAAAATAAACCATGTAAGATTTATATGGGTATCTGTACACAGGCCAAAGCAACATTTTTGTTTTGCAGATCTTCCGCTGTATCACATTCGCACGAACATAGAAATGCTTCGCTCGATATGAAAACAAAACAGGGACGAAAACGAATAAATGGAACATAACAATGCTCAAATCAAAATAAAATTTATAGTTTAAAAAACTAAAACCTCGCTATTATAATTTGCATTCGTACTGTCATGAGGTATGATAATAGAAATCGCTGCATCTTTTAGGCGCATCCATATTACATAGTTACATCCTGAGCTAATAAAAGGGAGGTAATAATAATAAAGCGCACGGCTCTGCAGCAATGTTGTTATTGATACTGTGAATGAATGTACAGATATGCAACAACATTGTGTATGTACATATCAGGGTGTCCAGATTGTTTAAATAAAAAGCGCAATTCATGAAATCGATTTAACAAATCTTTTATTTTAAAAATGAGATCTTTTTATAATATAGTTTTTAAAACCAAAAACGAATATAATACCTTCAGAGGGTAATAATTAGACTGCGATTTTTATGCAAAATACGGAGCCTAGAAATATGTGTCACATAACAATAAACAAAGTGTCTAAATTTCTACACATTTTGTTTACAGTTAAGTAGTACATATTTTTAGGCTCCGATTTCTGCATAAAAATCCGCAGGCTAGTAATAATAAATAACACAAATCACTTATATAATATTGATGTACAAACAATTTTCTTTAAAAATACGCATACTTTTTAAAAATATTTGTTTGGACACATTTTGCAATAGGACTCCGCAATTATTAAATTTTTCTATAACTCATATAAATTGATTAATCGCACAATCCGCTTTTAAGAGCTCGGCGCTAAAAATTAAAGAAAAACCTATAATAACGCGAGATCAGCTATTTCCACAATTTCTTAAAAATCACCTATAGTGTCTGAATGATTTACATTTCTGTTGTTGTCATATATTGAGCTATTCAACCTTGATAACATACTGTTTGATATTGGAAATGTTTTGCAGCAGAAACTATTAGTCTTCATATAA
>NW_016157232.1:63636-85446 GCF_001687245.7 Rhagoletis zephyria
TTCAAATTCGCAGTGAGCTACCTGTATGCTGAAAAATTCGTTTCCTTAATATGAGCCCGCTATATTGTATAAAATCTGATTGAAATTCATAATGCGTATTCATCGAAAGGGATTATTATTCCATATGGTATAACAGCGCTACTATTCTTGGCCTATGTGTGAGGAGGATTCTACTCTTTATTCGTTTCAATTTAAACTAAAAATGTTTAGTTTACAGACTGCTTTTGCTTTTAAACAC
Organism: Rhagoletis zephyria; assembly: GCF_001687245.7. Classification (NCBI taxonomy): domain Eukaryota; kingdom Metazoa; phylum Arthropoda; class Insecta; order Diptera; family Tephritidae; genus Rhagoletis; species Rhagoletis zephyria. The sequence continues at coordinate 63,875 of NW_016157232.1, forward strand.
TATTTTTGAATTGGCCAACACAAAATATCTTATTAGGCGCCGCGAAGCAAGTGGGCATTGGCTAGTATGGACATATTTGTATTGCGGCATCCAACAATTACATTGTGATTCTTTAACTATTAGGCGAGACCATTAACTAACCCTTCATATGTACATATTTTGGTAGTGGATTAGGATCACAACCAGTGTTGCCGTTTTAGACCTTTGGTGGCTAGATTTAGCTGCCACATAGTTTTTTGGCCACATAAATTTAAAATTACCCCTAGCCCTATTTTTAGCCCTTTGGAGAATTTATTCATACTTGGCATATATGCTTAATTTGATCTAATTTTTTTCATTTATGGAACAGGTGAAGTTTTAAACTAAGAAAGACTGATATATATACATATATATATGTATTGTATGTTCCTTACTTTTTTATACATACATACTGTAAAAGTGTTAGGGCTGTTAACTTATCTATTACCGACTTAACTATAGTTTAAAATAGATAAGTTTACGGCCCTTAATATGCTTAATTTGTTAAATGGTCGAGTCGATTGACCGTGTATGTTCTTGTGGTGTGATTGACCAGCTGCTTGTGCGACTTCAAAAACTATTTGAAAGTTATATGATTGTACCAGCATGCTGGTGTCATGAGTGGGGAAATTAGCTCAATTTTCTAATTAAAAAGTATTTCGGCGGAAATTTCTTGCACTATATGAGTCAAAGCCGTGTTTGTCGAAGATTAAGTTCGCGATATTGCAGTTGTGACAGTTGTGAATTAAAAAAAAAAACAATGTTTAACAAAATGGTAGACAAATTATGAAATTTCGGCTGTAATCATTTTGATCTTTCCTCGACCTGATTTTTATACAATGTTTCCTCGATTCGTAATTCGCTCTGTAAGTAGTTTGCTAAGTAATTCGCGAATTACCCTGTTTTCACGATACATATTAGTAATTCGTTGGCAGCTCTAGTTATAGTTCTTGTTCTTCGCTATTTATTATTATTTTTGTGTACTGCAAATATCGAAGATGGAGCTAAAATTTAAGTTATCAACAATTTTAATTTATATAGAGAATATTTTATTAATATTATTCTATAACTAGAAAAAGTGTCAGCAAATGGGACCAGACCGGTGAAAACTTCGATATATTTCCGTAAATATTAGAGAAGGCACCGATTCGTTCGTAATTCGCATGGTAATTCGATCTGAATCACCTACCAATGAGGTAATCCGCTCTCAAAATTTTGTATGGCGAATTACGTAATTCGGATGGTAATTGGCAAGGCGAATGACGAATGGGAGAGCGAATTATGAATGAGAGAGCGAATTACGAATCGTAGAAACGCCAGAAAAAAGAAATAAATATTGTACCGGCATCAATTGATAGAGCCAGCAAGCTGGTGTCGTATATTTCCCCTTTTATACAAAAGGGTTTTTGGTTGGATAAAATAATAGCTTTTTTCCCATTATTGTTTTTCTATACCAATACTTATTGAAAATGTTTGCGTGTATACTTACATATAGATATGTAAGTAAAAAATTTTAGCTACCATTTTTACCCACAACGACTTTTTTTAGCTCTTTTTTAGCCCTTTTTTTAAAGGAATTTGGCTACCACTAAAAATTATTCGAGGCAACACTGATCACAACTGCTCTAACTTTTAGTGTCAAGTCATGAGGTGCAACTCCCCTACTTCTACTTGCTCCTGTGGATATTCAGAAACGACAGTAGATATCGACGCCATATCTACTCCGGACAACATATTAACCATTTCTTTATTAACTATCGTACAGTGTTTATTTTGTAGACGAAATGGATCGATCCTTCACGTGGTTTTGATTAATTACACCAGGCTATCTTAAACTGAAATAACAAGATTCTCTGAAACGCATATTTATCTAGAGTTTAAAATACTTTACCGTTCCCCCAGTTTGCCCGCCAGGATTTTTTTAAGTTTTCCAGCATTTTAAAACTATACAAAATTGAAAATAAAGAAATGAAATTGTTCAAAATTGGTGAAAATGCTCAATCTAAAATTTTAAAAANACCGGTGAAAACTTCGATATATTTCCGTAAATATTAGAGAAGGCACCGATTCGTTCGTAATTCGCATGGTAATTCGATCTGAATCACCTACCAATGAGGTAATCCGCTCTCAAAATTTTGTATGGCGAATTACGTAATTCGGATGGTAATTGGCAAGGCGAATGACGAATGGGAGAGCGAATTATGAATGAGAGAGCGAATTACGAATCGTAGAAACGCCAGAAAAAAGAAATAAATATTGTACCGGCATCAATTGATAGAGCCAGCAAGCTGGTGTCGTATATTTCCCCTTTTATACAAAAGGGTTTTTGGTTGGATAAAATAATAGCTTTTTTCCCATTATTGTTTTTCTATACCAATACTTATTGAAAATGTTTGCGTGTATACTTACATATAGATATGTAAGTAAAAAATTTTAGCTACCATTTTTACCCACAACGACTTTTTTTAGCTCTTTTTTAGCCCTTTTTTTAAAGGAATTTGGCTACCACTAAAAATTATTCGAGGCAACACTGATCACAACTGCTCTAACTTTTAGTGTCAAGTCATGAGGTGCAACTCCCCTACTTCTACTTGCTCCTGTGGATATTCAGAAACGACAGTAGATATCGACGCCATATCTACTCCGGACAACATATTAACCATTTCTTTATTAACTATCGTACAGTGTTTATTTTGTAGACGAAATGGATCGATCCTTCACGTGGTTTTGATTAATTACACCAGGCTATCTTAAACTGAAATAACAAGATTCTCTGAAACGCATATTTATCTAGAGTTTAAAATACTTTACCGTTCCCCCAGTTTGCCCGCCAGGATTTTTTTAAGTTTTCCAGCATTTTAAAACTATACAAAATTGAAAATAAAGAAATGAAATTGTTCAAAATTGGTGAAAATGCTCAATCTAAAATTTTAAAAAATCTTTCCGTGCAAATATGTACATCGAATGATCCTTAAATCTGAAATGTTTGTGCAAAGTTTCAGATCCAGAACCTTAATTCGAAAGTAAATTGTCTCTCTACGATTATATATAGATTTATAATACAAATAGAAACATATTTGCCTCAGAAAAAAACATCAAAATAAACCATGTAAGATTTATATGGGTATCTGTACACAGGCCAAAGCAACATTTTTGTTTTGCAGATCTTCCGCTGTATCACATTCGCACGAACATAGAAATGCTTCGCTCGATATGAAAACAAAACAGGGACGAAAACGAATAAATGGAACATAACAATGCTCAAATCAAAATAAAATTTATAGTTTAAAAAACTAAAACCTCGCTATTATAATTTGCATTCGTACTGTCATGAGGTATGATAATAGAAATCGCTGCATCTTTTAGGCGCATCCATATTACATAGTTACATCCTGAGCTAATAAAAGGGAGGTAATAATAATAAAGCGCACGGCTCTGCAGCAATGTTGTTATTGATACTGTGAATGAATGTACAGATATGCAACAACATTGTGTATGTACATATCAGGGTGTCCAGATTGTTTAAATAAAAAGCGCAATTCATGAAATCGATTTAACAAATCTTTTATTTTAAAAATGAGATCTTTTTATAATATAGTTTTTAAAACCAAAAACGAATATAATACCTTCAGAGGGTAATAATTAGACTGCGATTTTTATGCAAAATACGGAGCCTAGAAATATGTGTCACATAACAATAAACAAAGTGTCTAAATTTCTACACATTTTGTTTACAGTTAAGTAGTACATATTTTTAGGCTCCGATTTCTGCATAAAAATCCGCAGGCTAGTAATAATAAATAACACAAATCACTTATATAATATTGATGTACAAACAATTTTCTTTAAAAATACGCATACTTTTTAAAAATATTTGTTTGGACACATTTTGCAATAGGACTCCGCAATTATTAAATTTTTCTATAACTCATATAAATTGATTAATCGCACAATCCGCTTTTAAGAGCTCGGCGCTAAAAATTAAAGAAAAACCTATAATAACGCGAGATCAGCTATTTCCACAATTTCTTAAAAATCACCTATAGTGTCTGAATGATTTACATTTCTGTTGTTGTCATATATTGAGCTATTCAACCTTGATAACATACTGTTTGATATTGGAAATGTTTTGCAGCAGAAACTATTAGTCTTCATATAACACTTTATTCGAACTATTGAAATAAGGCTTTCCAACCTCATCCTATCTCGAATCTTAGTTTTTGTTGAATTCATTACGGAAAAAACGCACTCAACAAAGCATGTGAGTGCGGCAAGGATAATAAAACATATATTTCCAAACATTTTATTACCTGTTGCTGTTTTCACTCTGTAAGCAATTATCCAAAATTCTTCGGAGGCGGATGGAATGGTTCTGAGAAAAGTTATTCCATGGGAAAGTTAAAAGATTTAAATATTCAGTTTCCGCTGCTTTTCTTTCCTTCAAAGTCAAATAGTGAATTGGCAGGTCCCTGAAACTCGCCCTCTTGTGGTTCACACACCTTTCTGGTGACAAAATCAAAGCTTTTTTAAAAGTACTTAATTGACTAGGTAATCGTTACAAAAGTTCTTCGATTAGGGTGATTAAATATTTTTCACAAATTTTTAATATGCTTCTTAAGTCAAATTTATCACGCAATTCATTAGCCTCTTCTGTAAAATTATCGTGGAAAACTATGTTTTGCATATTTTTATAATTGAAAAAAAAAAAAATGGCAATTTTCTAAATTTTTACGCGCAAATATAAAAAAAAAAATCGCCAAATTGGCGCAAAATCACCAAATCTGGACACTCCGGTACATATGTACAGAGCTAAAGGGAACATTTTCTTTGCAGATGTTCCGCTGTATCGCTGCCTACATGCACAAGAACGTAGCAATGCTTTGAACGATATGAAACAAAAAAATCAGAAACGGAAGCGTATAAATGGAACCATTTTTCATTCTCTTATGTCCCGCGGAGACGCTGCTTATCGAAATGAACGTAGCAATTTTAAAATGTTTCGACGCAAATATTTCGAAAATGGTTCAATGAATCTTAAATCTGAAAAGTTTGTGCAAAGTTTCAGATCGAGCACTTTAATTTGATGTATAATTGTAGATTGCTTTCCCAGCAAGCGCCTTGTTTCAGAATAATATATAGATAAAAGTAACAATTTTAACAATAAACAAAAAAATTACAGAAATAGCACTAGCAATCGTTCGGCAAGCAACGGAAACAGCTCTTCTCGTTCGAATTCGAGAAATACATCTAATGTACGATTTTTAAACGCCGATTCCCCTCAGGAGCGAACACTGGGGGAGCTGGAGCTGAGCAACTAAACGTAGTTACCTTCGAAAAAACAATTTACTGCTTGAACCTCAACTATTCTGATTTTATTGAATTAAATTGTACCGATTCTTACAAGTAATGCTCATTTCTCGTAGATTCACAAGCTCTTTAATCAAGATTTCCAGTTTAGCAAGAAATTCTGTATTAACACCAGTAAAACAATCAATATCACTTGTGTAACAACAGATACGGTTACAACATTGTGAACCGTAAGTACAAACTTGGTTGTACCAAATTTTTTTATTCCGCATACTCTTCACGTTGTAGATTACATTTTTTATGTACCTTCTGACAGCATACTAGGCAAGGAATTTTTAAAGACGAACAGATGTATTATTAAGTACGCAAATGACAGTATAACTATCGGCATTGGGACAGAAAGCACTACAATAGCAATTTTGCACGGTTCAAATACCGACACTTTAGTAATTCCTCCAAAATGTGAAGCTTTTCGTTTATTTAAATTGACTCATTCCAACAACCCTGTTTTTGTAGACTCTCACGAGCTTTGTTATGGTGGTTTTACATCAAAATGTGTAGTTGACACTAAAAATCCAATTTTAAAAGTAATAAATACCACGGACGAGGTAAAATACGTTCGAAACTATAACATAAACGCTGAGGATATAAGTAACTATAATGTCTACAAAACAAACGAAACTTCCAAAGACACAAAACGTTTAGAGGAACTAAAATCAATTTTACAAAAACAAATGCCAAAATATGCTTAAAACAAATTGCTCGAATTATGCTTACAATACGCCGATGTATTTGCCTTGAAAACTGACCTTATGACACTCAACAACTTTTACGAACAGAAACTTNAAACGCTGAGGATATAAGTAACTATAATGTCTACAAAACAAACGAAACTTCCAAAGACACAAAACGTTTAGAGGAACTAAAATCAATTTTACAAAAACAAATGCCAAAATATGCTTAAAACAAATTGCTCGAATTATGCTTACAATACGCCGATGTATTTGCCTTGAAAACTGACCTTATGACACTCAACAACTTTTACGAACAGAAACTTCGACTGAATGACAAAACTCCCGTTTATATAAAAAACTATCGTTTGCCGTACTCACAAGGCGGAGAAATGAATAGCCAAGTCGATACCCTGTTGCGAAACGTCTTAATCGAACCAAGCCCCTTAAATTATAACAATCCACTAATTTTAGTACCTAAAAAAGATCCATCAGGCCAAAAATCGTACCGCATGTTCGTTGACTTTAGGACGTGTGGACGACATATTAGACAACCTTGGTCGAGCAAAATACTTTTCGACTTTAGATCTGTTTTCAAGAGACATAACATCTTTCAGCACTGACAAGGGAGCTTTTCGCTAGAAAGTTCTACCATTTGGTTTAAATGTAGCACCAAATTCTTTTTCTCGAATGATCTCGAGAGTCTTTTCAGGCATCTTGCCAAATCAAGCTTTTTTATACGTTGATGACGTCATAGTTATAGGTTGTAGTGAGACGCACCATTTAAAACACCTAGCTAAAGTGTTCGAAACATGTAGAAAGTTTAATCTCAATTTAAACCCAACAAAATGCAATTTTCTTCGTTCTGAGGTAACAAGTGCTCAGAAAAGGGAATGCTGCCAGACGATTCAAAAATAAACGCAATCAAAAAGTATACAAAACCTTCAGATAAAGACGCTGTTCGTCGTTTCGTTGCGTTTGCAAATTACTATAGAAGGTTCATACCTAACTTTGCGTCGCAGGCAGCACCTTTGAATAGACTGAGTAGAAAAAATGTCGAATTCTTATGGGACAACGCTTGTGAAATTGCATTTCAACACTTAAAATCAGCATTAATATCTCCTAAACTTTTTTATCCTGATTTCACTAAAGAATTTTTAATAACTGTAGATGCTTGGAGAAACGGGTGCGGTGCTATATTAAGGTAAAACCATAATGGCAACGACGTACCAGTATGTTTCGCTTCTAAATCTTTCAACAAAGCAGAACAAAATAAGCCTATTAGAGAACTAGAACTTTTAGCTATTTATTTTGCTNTTGCATTTCAACACTTAAAATCAGCATTAATATCTCCTAAACTTTTTTATCCTGATTTCACTAAAGAATTTTTAATAACTGTAGATGCTTGGAGAAACGGGTGCGGTGCTATATTAAGGTAAAACCATAATGGCAACGACGTACCAGTATGTTTCGCTTCTAAATCTTTCAACAAAATAAGCCTATTAGAGAACTAGAACTTTTAGCTATTTATTTTGCTATCAAGCAGTTTCGACCTTATGTTTACGGCACGCATTTTAAGGTGAGGTCTGACCATCCACCCTTGGTTTATCTTTTTAACATGAAGAACCTGTCTTCAAAACTTACTAGAATACGCTTAGAACTGTCAGAATACGACTTCACAATTGAGTACATAAAAGGCAAATCAAACGTTGGAGCAGACGCACTTTCACGTGTTACCATTAACGAACTAAAAGACTCGACAAAACATGTTTTAGCTATGAAAACGCGATCAATGACAAAGGCGATAGAATTACAGAACGAAAACAATTACACGGACNGGAGAAACGGGTGCGGTGCTATATTAAGGTAAAACCATAATGGCAACGACGTACCAGTATGTTTCGCTTCTAAATCTTTCAACAAAATAAGCCTATTAGAGAACTAGAACTTTTAGCTATTTATTTTGCTATCAAGCAGTTTCGACCTTATGTTTACGGCACGCATTTTAAGGTGAGGTCTGACCATCCACCCTTGGTTTATCTTTTTAACATGAAGAACCTGTCTTCAAAACTTACTAGAATACGCTTAGAACTGTCAGAATACGACTTCACAATTGAGTACATAAAAGGCAAATCAAACGTTGGAGCAGACGCACTTTCACGTGTTACCATTAACGAACTAAAAGACTCGACAAAACATGTTTTAGCTATGAAAACGCGATCAATGACAAAGGCGATAGAATTACAGAACGAAAACAATTACACGGACAGCCCTTCAGTACAAGTTAACGATAAATTTTCAAACGACTTTTCAAAAATATACCGCGAATAGTACCGCATTTTCGCTACGATAAAGATAACAAAATTTCAAATATTCAAATATGTGCACATTTAAAACACAAGAAACAAGAATAACTTAATTTTGCGAATGTTAACGAAACAAACTTGTTTAGACGAGTTACTTTTGAGGCTTAATGCAGAAGCCGGCAATCGTAATATTAAGAAAGTAGAATGGTCAAAAGATGATATATTTTTCAATAATTTTTCTATTTCTAATTTAAAAACAAGCGGTAACAATATTTTAAAATTTTTACAAATAGTATTAACAGAACCGGTAGAAACAGTAACTGATGACGATAAAAAGTTAAAATTAATAACCATTTATCGTAATGACCCCATAACAGGCGGACACTGCGGAATTAAAAAACTGTATGCAAAATAACGTACAAAATATCTTTGGAAAAATATGACCCGTGATGAATCCAAGTTTGTTAAAAATTGTTCAAAATGTTTATTAAACATGGCTTAACCCAAAATCAAGGAAAATCTTGTTTTAACGCCAACACCTTGCAAACCATCTGATATTATTGTAATCGACGCATTGTGACCACTTCCTGAGGCAAATAATGGTAATAGGTTCGCAATTACCATTATATGCGATTTAACAAAGTAATTAGTAACAGTAGCTGTGCCAGATTGCATCTGTCATTTTCGAAAGTTTTGTCGTAACTTACGGTGTAATGAATTCCATTAAATCAGACTTAGGCACCGAATTTAAAAATGAAATTTTCACTGGATTAACCAAACTTTTAAAGGTTAAATACGATTTTTCAACCGCACACCATCATGAAACTGTGGGTACTATCGAACGTAACCACAGAGTTTTTAATGAATATTTACGAACATATTTAAATGAAACATTTTCCGATTGGGATGTTTATTTCAAATATTTTACATTTTTACACAACACAACAACTAACACAGTTATCGATAATAAATTTTCCCCTTATGAATTAATATTTGGGAAAAGGGCCACAGTGCCACAAGATTTGAGAAAGGATAAAATTGACCCGATTTATAACGTAGAAAATTACACGAAAGAAGTTAAATATAGAATGCAAAAATCGCACCAATTCGTAAAAGAATTAATAAACAAACACAAAATTCGAAACAAACTAATATATGATAAAACGGCGCATCCGTTATCTATTAGCATTAACAACAGGGTTCCTGTTCAAAAAGAACCACGCAATAAGCATGAAAAGATATACCAAGGGCCATACGTTATAACAAAAACTGACGGTGTAAACGTAACCATTTTTGATGAAGCAAAAAACAAAGAAAAAACAGTACAGTAAAAATAGAACCCATTAAAGTAAAATAAAACAAATATTCTTATATATGTATATACGCACGTAGTTATTTTTTAATTTTTCTTTTATTACCATTAACAAAAATAAAAATTTTACAAAAACAAAGAATTATAATTTGAAATGTATAAATTTTCATTATGAAAACTAGCTCTCAAGAAGGAGAAAACAACATTTTTTATAAGTATTTATAATATATTTTTCCATAAAATTGTATACTAAGTATTTTTATACAAAATATGAAACGAATTTATTAAAACAAAAGCATTTGGCATGCATTGCCAAATTCAAACTAAACATTTGTGTACAAACACTACACAAAAAAAATACTTGAATTTCAATTTTGCCATAGGCAAATAAAATTATACTTATATAAATTTCAATTAAATAGACGCATAAGTCATAGTTAATTATCATAAGCTACCTACAAAATATCATACTTATCTTTATACTACTACACAATAGTTTCCAATTAAATAATTATTAATAAATAAAATAAGTAATATATAGTAATAACAATTAAGTAAATACCATAGCTTTTATTTAAACGTTTTCCATAAATAAAATTGCTATGAACGAACGGAGGAATATCCCTTAATCATTCTTTAAATTCGTTCCTTCAAAACAATTTAACTCGAAGTATAAAGTTTGGTCAAGAGTAATATGGCAAAACTGATCACTTTGTCAAATTCTTCTTTTTCCAAAGGAGGGTAATGCGATCAAAACATACAATTTTGCAACTCTACAAATCACTACTAATCTCCTTATTTGAATTCGCCAAAAGCTAATCTATTACTATTAAGAATTTACGATATTAAAAAAAATTCGAGCCTGTCGTATATATGATAGCAGTTAAGGTCAAGATTGAACTTATGAAATAAATGAACGTCATCTTTTCGCGCACTTTAAAAACGAAAGGACCAAGTTTTCATTTCTATAATTTTCTGCAACTTGTTGGTTACAGGCCCAGCGACAACTAGTGGCCCGAGCAGCAACTCCTCTCGGAGAGGGCCCAAGGATTTTCAGCACCATCAGTTTTTTTATTGAAGACAGCAACTCAACGAGTAGCATCGCCCTTGGGAGCGCTAGGGCTCCACCAGTCTTAAGGCAATGCTCATCACAAGTCGGGCGCTGGCCGGCAGCAGCAGATATTCGCTTTTCCATCTTCTGCTAAACTCTTGGTGAAGAACCTTCAATTTTTTTCAGCGATTTGTTAGGGATGGCGTTTCTATGGAAGCTTCGGGGATGACGGTCAAGGGTGTTCCATGTATGAAATGACCAGGAGTTAGTACAAGGAGGTCAGTTAGATCTTCTGACATAGGCGATAGTGGGCGGGAGTTTAAAACTGCTTCGATGCGAATGAGTAGGGAAGTTAGCTCTTCAAATGCGAATTTGTGCGTTCCGGCTACTTTAACCAGATGAGTTTTAAAGCTTTTGAAAGCCGATTCCCATAACCCTCCCTTATGGGGAGCATACGGGAGGATGAATTGCCAATTTAGGCCTTGAATTTGGTATTTCCTCGATATTTCGCGCGATGCTTCTTGCAGAAACCTTTCGAACTCTTTATTCAGAGGCCGTTGGGCCCCAATGAAAGTTTTGCCATTGTCGGACATAATTTTTGCTGATAATCCTCTTCGTCCTACAAATCGGGCGAATGCTGCTAAGAATGCGTCTCTGGATAGGTCGGAGCATAGTTCGAGATGAATCGCTTACATTGCAAAGCATACGAATACGCAGATATAAGCTTTATGGTACGGAGAATTGCGGGTGAGCGCAGTTTTGACGAAAAATTATCCAGCGAAGTCTACTCCTGTTGTATTAAAGGGCAGTGAAAATGTAACTCTTTCAGGAGGTAGAGCGGCCATAAGTTTGCAATGGAATATGCACTTTTTTATGAGCGAATTTAATCGAGGAATGAGACATTCTTGTTGTGTCATGCGAATCATTAGGGATTTTTCCGCATGCAAAAGGGTGATGTGAAGAAATTTGAGATAGAATCGGGGGTAATATGGTTGGGTGACGCTCGTTGTAACTTAGAGAGAGCGCATAAGAACATGTTTGTCGAGGAATGGATTTGAGCAACCTGCTCTTTTTACTTATGGGTTGGGCTCGAGTCAATTGAGAATATTCATTCGAAAAAAAATCGTTTTTGGGCTATGATAATCAAGCGCGTCTTTGCGGCATTTATTTCATATTGAGTTAACGGGTCAATATTTTGAGATATTTTTTGGCATTTATTACGGAAACGAAGCGTCTTTTTATATGTATGGAATATTTTAAAATTTCGTTGTTCAAGGGGTTGAGTGCTTTGGGGTTGAGCGTTTGGCCAATTACTTGTTGAGTTGCTTAACCATTTTGGGCCGTGCCACCACAGAGATTTAGAGATTAAATCCTGAGGTGGGCAACCGCGAGTGCCTAGATCAGCGGGATTTTCGGAGGTGCTAACATGCCCCCACGTGGCGTTTTCCATATTCTTCAGTATTTGAGATACTCGGCAATGAAAGTTTTCCACACGTAGGGGGGTTTTTCCAGCCACGTAAGTACGATTGATGAGTCGGACCAAAGGAATAATTGCTTTCCTTCTAAATTAAGTTTGGCCCGAACTTGGTGGACGAGTTTGGATACCAGCACTGCTCCGCAGAGTTCTAAGCGTGGCAAGCTGATTGTATGGAGAGGAGCTACTTTGGTTTTCGCAAAAAGGAGTTGTCAAGTGACTGGGTTGTTGCCTTCTTGGCAGCGCAGATATAAACAAGCACAATATGCTTCTTGAGATGCGTCACAGAAACCATGGAGTTGAGTGATAGAGGTTGGCGATTATCCAACCCGTCGCGGAATTTCAATTTTTCCTACGGATTGCAGATTTTCCACAAACGTACGCCAAGCATGAAGAGAGTTGGGATTTGCGCATTCATCCCAGTCTGTTCCTTCTTTCCAGAGGTTTTGCAGGAGGATTTTCACTTTAATCATTATAGGTGATAGCCATCCTGCCAGGTCAAAAAGTTCGGCAATAGCCGAAAGAATTTGGCGCTTTGTGGCTGTGTATAGAGTAGAGAGAGGGTTGAATGTATATAAGAACGAGTTCGAAACTGCGTTCCACTGTATTCCCAGCGTTTTTGTCGTACTGGCTTCATGTAGTTTTAAAAAGTTTGAATCGGGAAGATTCGTTTGGGGTATTTCTTTAAGAATTCCTGCGTTATAGGCAGTGATTTTCTTGAGGGGAAATCCTGCTGAATTTAGAGATTTTATTAACTGGTTGAGGGCATTTTGGGCTGTTTTAAGGTCGTGGCCTCCAGAGAAAACATCATCAACATATGTCTCTTCCTTTAGAATTGTACCGCAAAGTGGGAAGTCAGGTGCAGAGTTCTTAGCCAGTTGGTGAAGAGTTCTATTGGCTAGAAATGGTGCACAATTTACTCCAAAGGTGACCGTTTTGAGTATACATTCGCTTATGGGGTTGCCAGGTATTTTACGAAAAAGGATTCTTTGAAAGTTTTGGTCGTTTTCGTGGACCAATATTTGCCGATACATTTTTTCTATGTCGTCGTTAAATACAAATTTATAGTCTCCAATTAATAATCAGAATCATAAGGTCTTTTGGAGAGTGGAACCAGTATAGAGAACATCGTTAAGCACATAAATGGCCAGAGCTTGACGCTTTAGAAGCGTTGAATACAACTCTAAGTTTTGTAGTTCTGCTTTCCGGTCGCAGTACCGCGTGGTGTGGCAAATCAAATAAAAAGTATTTGTTATTTTCAATAACTTCGTATGGGGTAGTGGGCTCCATATGGTTACGGTTGCCAGACGTACTGATTTTATCAGTACAGTACTGATTTTTCAACTCTTGTACTGATTTTATTCATTTCTTCAATCAGTACGCTAATGTCCTGATTTGTCAAAATTCGTACTGATTTGTACTGAATTTTCTATTCAAACAAAATACTTTAGTATTTTCTTAAGGTTTTTACATAACGTTGGAACTTCCTCAAACTGTACTGTAAAAAATAAGAAGAAAATAATTTAATTATAGTTGACATGTTTTAGATAATATTTGATATGCCCAAGAAATTAATACAACAAAAATATCAATCGTTTTATGGGCATATCGCCGGATCGTTACGCACCAGTTCCGATAATCTGATGGAACTTAAATTACTTAAAAAGAAGGCTTAACTTTTTTTTCGGCGAGTGTTTTTAGTTATCTCGAAAATAGCTTTCAATTTAATAAAAATAAATTTCAATATTCAAATGGCTTTTGCTCCTCCTCCTCCAACTCCTTTTTCTTAATTTACTGACTCTTATACTCTTTTTGGCGAATTCTTAGTCTTTTACAGTTTTTGCGTAGTTTAAAAATTATTTAAGCCAGGAGGAAATATAGATGAACTCCTTAAAAATTGGTAGTTTTTCACAGTATGAGAGGATCTTAAGAATAAAGTTTGTTTCCTGGCGCAAAGAGAGAAGCCGGCTTCTAATTAAAATTTTTGAAAGTGGACTTCAAATTAAAAGTAATTTTAAAATGAAATGTACAGAATTCTTTGACTACTTAAACACTGAAAATGGGAATGATCTCATTACTCAAAAAGTCACAAATATAAAATATTTTATTGGCTTCTGTGTATAATGATGTGTGCACTCATGTTAAAATGGATAACACTTTTATTTTTAATGAACTATATTTTAGTTATATACCAAAATATGGTTAAAAACAAGAACTTAGGCGTTTTAAATTATTTTCTGTTACTTGCAATGTACTGAAAAGTACTGATTTTTTTAGCATGAAGAAGTCGAATGTATTGATTTCGCGCATAAAAAATCTGGCAACCCATGGTTGAGAGATATCTATTCTTCCAAAACATCTGAGTAAGTGTCCTTTATAGCCTCCCTTTTAGCTAGACTGCGTTCAATAGGGATGAAACGATACTAGTAAATACAAGTACATACTCGATACTTTTCATCCGATACCAAGTAATTTTGTACTCGATACTTTTGACCCGAGTACTGAGTATGTATCGGAAAAAGTACTTGTATCGAAACCCCAATTCATTGACAATTTTATTCCCGGACTTTTATTTTTTAATCTAATTTCTTTGTGAATAGTTAAAAAATTGTGGCAGTTTAGTTGTCAATGAAAACCGCAAGAAGGCGCGAACGTCGGGGTGACGCCAATTTTGACAATTCTACGAAAAAGGGTGCGTGTTCTATTTATTTCGTAGCGAATGAACCTACAAATTGGATCGAGCAAGAGTTCCGGAAGGATCCACCAAGAAATTCATCCTAGACGTTAGAACGCGCTGGAATTTACTATTTTACATGCTGGAAAGATTTTTGGATATGTCCAAAATTTCGTCTCAGCTTATACTTATTGTTACAGACAGTCCTGAAATGATAGCAAAAAATGAAATAGAAATACTGAAGCAAATAGTTCAGCTACTGAAGCCTTTCGAGTTCGTAACCAAAAAATCTTCAGAACAGAATTATGTCACACTTTCCAAGATCATACCTATTGTACTGCCTAACATCTCAAGTGAGTAACTTTTCTACAACTCTTGATTGTGTCACCCAACTGCAAACGAAACCCCTGGCGGAGTGTAGTAAAAGATTTGGTCTCATTGAATACAACACCTACGCAGCTTTAGGAACTATCATCGATCATCGCTTCAAGAATCTTCATTTTCAAGATGCGAACGCTTGCGGTCGGGCAATTTTTAAACTAAAAAGTCTTATTCAAGTAGACGCTAATACCAGCTCCGAAGAAGACGTTGTTAAAGAAGATTTTGACTTTTGGTACCAACATAAAAAGCTTGCGATTGGACAAAAACGAAAACACTCTACAAAAGGTGATGAGTTGTAGCTTTATTTATCAAACCCCGTCTGCTCTTTAAAATCCAATCCGTTAGAGGAATGGGAGGATTTAAAATCAACCTATCCAATGTTATACAAATAGGCGCGCATGTATCTACATACACTTGCGACTTCCGTAGCAAGAGAGAGATTATTTTCAAAAGCTGGGGCCACAATCATCAAGAAATCGACTTACTGGAAAGCATCTGGAAAAAAGTTTTTCAATTGACGTAATATTTAAACAAATTTCCAAATTAGTATATACTCTTAATTTTAATCAGAATGACCATGGTATATTTCCGAAAGAAGTTTATTTGCGTCTAAATTTCTTTCTTTTTGTATTTCAAGGCCATCAGACAAAATGCCTAGAACAGCCACATAGAGCTTTGATGTAGAAGAAAAGGTTGCTTTGCACAAAGAAAGACCTATTATCGTCTCATTAAAAATGATAAACATGATTACTTCTTCCAGAAATATAGCACTGTTACTCTGCAAAAATGCTGTTGAACAGTGTTGTAATACAGATATTTTTTATTAATTAATTAATTTGTATGAAATAAATACAAACAAATAAAATACGTACATAAAAAAAGCAAATTCTGTTTACTTTTTAAAAACAATTTATTGGACATTATACTTTTTTCTTGTTTTTTGAGAGTCCATCCTAGTAAAACTTGTTTTAAAACTCGGAAGTTTTTCTTGAAAAAATCTAAAAAATTAATCTAAAATCAATAATGATAGTCACATAAGTTAATTTGGCACATATGTGATAGCGATTTTTAATACAAACAAACATATATTACGTTATTTATAAATAATTTGCAAATACCTAACTCACTGTTTATTCGATGGTGAAAAATTCTTTTTTAATATTGCCTGATTATAAAAAGGCAATAAGATGACCATCGGAAAAGAAAATAAACCTAAGAATGGCGGCGTCTTAATAATAAAAAGGCAATAAGTTAATTTGGCACATACGTGATAGCGTTTTTTAATACAAACAAACATATATTACGTTTATAGGTAAGCCATTTGCAAATAAAAATAATTTGCAAATACCTAACTCACTGTTTATTCGATGGTGAAAAATTCTTTTTTAATATTGCCTGATTATAAAAAGGCAATAAGATGACCATCGAAAAAGAAAATAAACCTAAGAATGGCGGCGTCTTGATTAAAAAACGGCAATAAGATGACCATCGAAAAGGAAAATTAACCTAAAAATGGCAGCGTAAATAACACTTTATATTTCGAACTAACTTCTTTATCTTTAACATGTTATGTTTGTCACACAGCTCTGCCGCTGGAGACCGCATTTTCTCAGATCTGAATTTGATCAAAACAAATATAACAAATCGCTTCACTTTGCCAATGGGGGAATGCATAATGTTTTCGAAATGCCTTAAAACACAACCGCCTTCAATTCTCATATAAAAACTTAGGAGTACCGATAATTTTTTCATGATCCAATGGTCGGTTCTAAATTATAAAAAAAATTAGTATGGGACCACTTGTGAGACACTACCTTACCGATGGAAAAAGAATTATCGAAATCGGTTGACGTGGTCCAAAGTTATGCTGTAACATACATAAAAAAAATAATATTCCGACGAATTGATAAGCTTCTCTTTTTTTGAAGTTGGTTAAAAATAGGATTATATATAAAATATTTTTGTGGTTTTGTATAGTTGAACTGATACAAGTAAAAAAATTTCGTTTTTATTATTCTAGGACTGATTTGAATTCGGAATATAGTTTTTTATGTATAACATAACTTTGGACCACATTAACCGATTTCTATAATTATTTTTTAAAGGAAAGGTGGTACATCACAGGTGGTCCCATACTAATTTAGTTTAAATCCACACACGGGACCCTGAATAAATTAATGATAATCTTAAATTTGTATATGAGAATTGATGTCGGTTTCGTTTTTGCTTAAAAATTACTTATTATTATTATACTAATATCTACCAAGTACAACTGATACGTGTACCTTTTTGGAATCAATAAGTGTTAAACTGTTTTGGAAAATGGTGTTTCATAAAATTTATTGGTTTTATTCCATATTGACACTTTGATACATGAAATAAAAAAGTGATACATATTGATACATTTTAGGTTTCTTCACTGCTACAATTTTTCACAAGCCCGCGGTCACACTGGTAGTAATAAACATATTTCAATTCTTATATAGGTACACTGCTACAATTTTTCACAAGCCGCGGTCACACTGGTAGTAATAAACATATTTCAATTTTTATATAGGTACAAATATCGATATAAGTAGGTATCGATACTTTTAGCCCGATACTTTGTAGGTATCGATACTTTCTTTCGATGCTACTTCCAAGTACAGGTATCGATACTTCTATAGTATCGTTTCATCCCTAGCGTTCAATGCTGAGGACCTGGCTTATCGCGGAAAACCGGGAGTGTCCTAAGGCAACGGATTCCGGGGATACTTTTCTGAATGGTAGCCGCACTTCATATCGACCATCTGCTTTTCTGACCGTTGTTTTTGTATAAAAATTTTCACAGTAGTGATCTTCTTCCGAGGGTTGAGGGATGTCCAGGACGTCTTCTTGTTCCCAAAATTTCTTTAGTAGGCCGCTTAGGGAGCCATTCGAGGTTTCTTCGACTCTCTTGGCTTGAACAGGGCCACTCAAAGTCCATCCAAAGATGGTATTTTGTGCCAACAAGCTGCCGCAAAAGTTTTATAGGTCTGGCACGAATATTTTTGGGGTAAGATCACTACCAATCACTAGATCTATTTTACCTTGAGTAATACAAGTGGGATCAGCTAGATCTAAAGAAGCGAACTGGGTTAAGTAAAAATTTTTTATACTGCTTATGTGTTTTTGTACAACATATTTACCTCTATTGGTAACAATATCTTTAAGCTATAATAAACAATTTGTTAGTAGGTTATTGGTTTTGAAATTTTTTTTTCGTTCTGACTACGCCCATGTGTATACACTCAGAAAAACATTCCCTGATGTTAGGAAAAAAGTATATTATTCTATATTACCTTGAAATGGCTCCAATGACATGGCTGTCTTAATATGAGTAAACGATTTGACTCAGTTTAAGGAGAATACAATTCCTTAGTTTTTAGGAAAAGTTTACTTGCCATTGCATCCCCCGTGAAAGGAGTAAGTATGTCATTGGCTCGTGGCGCTCAACAGTAGCAATGGCCTACAGAGCAAAGCTCTGGAGTGCTAGTCGAGAGATGCAATGTTCGAGTCCCAGGGCAGGCATTTTTTTTTTAATAATTTTCTTTTAACTTTTTAAGTGTAATATTCTAAATTGTATTTAAAAGAAGAGTTATCTAATTTATTTTTTATGATATTTGAGTATTTAGGTTTTCTATATATGAAATTGATTTTACAGTTCATAATTTATATTTAAATTGAAATAATAGACTTACTCTAACCACCTCTAACCGGACGCGAACCTCCACCGACAAAATTCAAAATTATTTAAAGCAATTATTACTTATATTGAGTAAACTTATTTCCTCAAATTAGTTACGCCTTCTTTTTAGCATGAACCTGAATTAAGGTAAAACTTCTCAAATTGAGTAAATTTTTCGTAATATTAAGGAAAAATAGTTACTCTAAAATAAGGATACTGTTTTCTTGTTTCAAGGAAATACTTTTTCTGAGTGTATAATTGCATTATTTCAAATAAAAGATATATTATGATTGAATTGAAGTGAAAATTCAATTAGTCATCTAAAAATTTAAAATCGTAATTGGTGGGCCACTTTTTATTTTGGTTTCGGTAAATACAACAATACTTATATTTTAGGCAGATCACAAATATCGTATAGATGCATATTTAATTTTACTGAAAAAAATTACTGATGTTTTGATTTTTCCCAAGTTTTGGTTGTTTTAGGAAAGTTGGCAGCCCTGTGGTCTCACATTCGTGAGTACTCACACATACTTGTTCTCTCATTCTGATCACACATACAGATGCAATTCGCTCAAATTTTCTGTTTCGCCACGGGCATAATTACCTCACCTCATCTAGCCCATTTTTCCCGCGTTTTGCACATTTGGGCATTTTGCCCGTATGAGCACATTATGCCCTTCGCTACTATAGAGGACAGGGTTGGGAACAATGCACTAAAAAAATGAATGCTTTAAAAGAAATACACCCCTATTTTGCAACTCTTTCGTATTCGGATTTTGCTCCGAATCGTAGAAATAGTATGCTGCAATCCGAATCGTATCTTCGAAATTTCTAACAATGGCATGCCTAAAAACGAAAAAGTAAGCTTTTTTTGCGTAATTTTGTACGAAAACCATTCTGTGTCGGAGGCGAGATAAAAGATGTAAAGCGATGTGTGTTTGCAGGAAATATTAGTGGTGTTCATTTAAACAAATAAATTTGCTTTTCGCATATACGTATATTTTTATCCACTGCTTTATGTAAACTAGTACAAAAGAATCTTTGTTGCCCCTTATCGAGAAACTTGGGTCCGGTTTAGTTCTTTGTACAATGATTTGCGGTTGTTGTGTCCAAACGCATAACCCGAATCCAAAAACTTTAACATCACGTGTAACCAAAGGATTAAAATTGAATTTAAAATAAAATTTTCAAATTTTCGACCACTAGTTTATTAATAAATCCGGTTTGCACTTTGCACTTTTTTGCAAATTTCGATGTGGGTTCTGCGCAAAAATACTGTGGATGGCGTAGCCGGAGTGATATGCACAAGAAGTGTTGTATACCTTTGACTTGCGGAAGCCCCGCTTCTCCGGCAACACAGAAAGGAGAATTCTACTTAGTAAGGGTTACAATCCCTAAGCGCGGCCGAAGGCAGAAGCAAGTGCAACTGGTGGTGGACCTAACAAAGTGTATGTTTTCAATGGCTTGGAAGAAGCTGTTGTTGATTGCATTAACTGGTTTGAGAACCAGTTCTTCAGGCATAGGAGGAGTTCTGACTTGTGGTTCAACAATTCAACCATAAGCTGACATAGATGCGCCCATGGTTACTATGCCCGACAGCTCCGCATATCTTTGTGAAATCATTCCCATAGCACGCTCTTACTCCTCTGCTACAATTGCAAATGCAATAGAATCCCTCGTTTCCTTCAAAATATGTAAAATCAACAATTTTTCTATAAATAAACACTTCATGAGTGTTTTTTTAATTCCTTTCACTTTGTTTTCCTTCATTAAGCTATCTTCGAAAAACAACTGATAGCTGGCAATGCTGCACATGTTTCCGCAAGGGTTGCAGCATATGGATTTTTATTACGAATCACGAAAATTCGGGTTCTAGAATAAGGGGGAATATATTCAAAATAAACAATATTCTTGAGAAGAGACATAATTCATTTTTTATTTGCCTTTTTTAGTACCAACATTTCAAAGTTATGGTCAGAAAGATTTTGCCTTGTCGATCGATTGACAATCCCAGCAAAGGAAAAAAGTATATTTATATCTTTCATGAGCTTGAAATGGTGTTATAACTTTGGTCCGATGTTTGTAGGTACCAGAATAAAAAGAGATAGATCCATTAAAATGTATACTTATACGGTTAGAACGTCGAGCTGAGTCAATTTAGCCATGTCCGTCTGTCCGTCTGTCTGTCTGTCCGTCT
Organism: Rhagoletis zephyria; assembly: GCF_001687245.7. Lineage (NCBI taxonomy): Eukaryota > Metazoa > Arthropoda > Insecta > Diptera > Tephritidae > Rhagoletis > Rhagoletis zephyria. The sequence goes on from NW_016157232.1 coordinate 85,035, forward strand.
GTTTGTATGCAATCTAGTCTCTCAGTTTTCGAGATATGCGGATAAAATTTGTTAGGTGGGTGTATTTTTATAATGTATTAATCATTTGTCGGAATCGGAAGAATCGGACNACTATAACATATAGCTCCCATACAACTGATTGTTCAGATATGAGATTTTNCGTTATAACTTCTCCATTTATGCAGCTAGGAACATGAAATTTTGCAGTACTTGCACCCATTATCAACAGAATACTTACAGTGAAAATTACAAAGATCGGGTCACTATAACCTATAGCTCCCATACAACTGATTGTTCAGATATACAATTTTTCGTTATAACTCCTCCATTTATGTAGTTAGGACCATGAAATTTCGCGCTGTTTTCACTCATTATCAACAAAAGACTTACAGTGAAAATAACAAATATCGGG
>NW_016157232.1:90532-93307 GCF_001687245.7 Rhagoletis zephyria
TCACTATAACCTGCAGCCCCCATACAACTGATTGTTCAGATATGAGGTCTTTTATCATAACGCCTCCATTTATGCAGCTAGGAACATGAAATTTCGCACCATTTTCACTCATTATTAACAGAATACGTACAGGGAAAATAACAAGGATCGGGTGACTATAAAATATATCTTCCATACATCTGATTGTTCAGATATGGGATTTTACTGTAAAACTCATTTATTTGAAAAGCTAAAACCGATAAATTTCGTAAGATATTTTATAAATAATAATACAAAGTCTACTGAGAAAATCGCCAAAATTTATGCTGTATAAGCTTTATCTCCTATACCACTGATTGTTCAGTTACCAGTTTTTGCGATATATCTCCTTTATGTAGGAAGCTAAACCCAATAAATTGTGTTACCGGTTTACATACCGATCACATAGCAGTGAAAATCACTTAAATAGATTGGTGCTATATAAGGTATATCTTCCATACCTCTGATTGTTTAGATGCGATTTTTTATATAAGTATGTAACTCCTCTATCGATGTATGGAGATGTATTCAAAAGCAGTAATCTATCAATGTAAAATTTGCAGATGTTCATGAAAGGTATGAAGCCTTCGGCATAGCCGAAGACAGCGCTGCTCTTACTTGTTTTTTATAACTACTAATACTAAAGAAATTCATATAAATACGTACCTGACCTAATGTTTGTTCTATGGTAATTAATTAAAAATTTTTATTGAAATATTTTTAAATGTGTGGCTTTCCTCTTTTAGACATTTCAGTTTTAAAGCTATTTAAGTCCTCTTTCATTGGATACCAAACTTGTTTAACTTGGATAACCGGTTGGTTTATTATCCGAAAAGTACTTTTATTTCGGAAAAAAAAAAAATTTGGCCAAGTTTAACTCGTAAAAAAATAACTGTAATTTTGGTCCCTTCAATATTCGTATTCGCAAAAGATCCGCATTGATTTTTGCGACATTCCTACAACAGCCGGTTCTACGTACCGGAATGGCTCGGGTTTTACACGACCAATGGCTGATGTTTCGGCGATCTAACCCCGTTTAGGTCAGCGAAATTCCTCAAAAGTTATACGTCCGTAGGGCCACATCTTCTTCGCATACTTCTGCTCAGGGCCGGCGTTGAGTCAAACCCTGGACCAGAAACCTTTACCTGCTGCGTATGCCAGAGACGACTGTACCACAACTCCCTCCGTTAGATGCAACACATGTAATAGGTGGAGCCACCTTCGAGTTTGCTCAGGCCTTACGCCTCACAGGCAGTGGACCACCGCATACGTGGCCCCTTGCTGATCAAATCGAGCTGCCTCCACGGCACAACAGAGTCCGCCTGAGCAACTCAACACAAACAACCGCACCACAACAGAATAAAATAGACAATACCACTGACACAACATACCACACCCCCGATACAACCACACCACAACCCACACGCCGCCGCAACTCCTAGTTCCTCCGACAATCTTCACGGTGTGTCAGTGCAACACATTCCGTAATGTGACATCAGTCAAGTGCAACACTTTCCTTGGCTGGTGTCACTTTAAGGCATGCTCAAGGCTGCGCACCACGCGAGATTGGACGAGGGACTATGAGGGCACATGCTATGCTGCTCGGTCGCAAATACGAACTGCGGCGCCGCTCACTAACACCACAGGGCAACAGCTTCAGCAGCAGCAAGCACAGCATGTGGCGGCCCGACAACACATGTCACTAACACTCCACATCCCAACAAGTCTCCCTAGGCACACGAAGATTTTACAATTCAACTGCAGCGGACTTCAGAGCAAGATCGAGGAGATAACAGCCTTCATGGGTCGGCACGGAATATTAATAGCTGCGGTCCAAGAGACGAAGCTGCACGAGCTGTCGAGCTTGAAATATTTAACGTATATATACCCCCTGCCACCAGCTGCCCGGCAGGATATCACCCTGAAATAGGTGCGCTCCTCAGAGGTCAAAGCCGTATGGTAGTTGGTGACTTCAATGCGCACCACGATCTTTGGCATTCAAACTTGCCAAACGATCGTAGGCGAACACAATTGAGTAAGCAGATAGACGATTCGACATTTTGCACAATGAACGACGACATTAATTACTTTTTGAGAATTTCATCGGGGCTGCAAATGTCGGATGTATCCTCCTGACTTTCATCTTCACAATCTAGCATCATGACACAATCGTTGTTTAAACACCGTTTTTTCGAAAGAATTCTTCATTCTCATTCTTTTGGTTGTTTCGGAATTTGTCACGTCATCAGCATTTTTCGATTTTAGTTTTTGTAACTCATTTTTAATGCTTTCTTCTGTGACTGGTTAGATATACGTCTGTGCACTTGCACAATATTCCAGGGACCGAAAATAACAGTTATTTTTTCCCGAGTTAAATTTGGCCAAATTTTTTTTAATCCGATATAAACGTCCTATCCGAATAATAAAGAAACGGCTTATCCAAATTAAACAATTTTGGTATCATTTATGTATATCTATTTATATTTATATCTTTCATGAGCTTGAAATGGTGTTATAACTTTGGTCCGATGTTTGTAGGTACCAGAATAAAAAGAGATAGATCCATTAAAATGTATNCAAAGCCGTATGGTAGTTGGTGACTTCAATGCGCACCACGATCTTTGGCATTCAAACTTGCCAAACGATCGTAGGCGAACACAATTGAGTAAGCAGATAGACGATTCGACATTTTGCACAATGAACGACGACATTAATTACTTTTTGAGAATTTCATCGGGGCTGCAAATGTCGGATGTA
>NW_016157232.1:93407-98638 GCF_001687245.7 Rhagoletis zephyria
AAACAGTGATAGTGCAATTCAGTGGTAGTCCAAAAATGCCCAACCCTGATAGAGGAAGGAGAAAAACTGTGCTTTTGTATTGATGCCACTGCCTTTCTTCTGATTTTTCTCCAGTTTTGGGAGAATCAGGGAATTCCAGCCATAACCGAGCGCGCAAAACATAAACTTATATCAGCTTATTGGCTACCCTGCAAAAATCGTTCCACCATGTGGTCCATTTGTGCTATACAAAATGCTCCTCTGTAATGCAGTAGCGGCTCAACTCGTATCTTTGCCAGGGATGATAAATGAGTTTTTTAATTTTGTTCCAAATGGCCAAAAAAAGAATACTAAATAAGCCGCGAAAGTACCAACATTTAAAAGACCATACATACATAGTTACATATACATATGTATGTTTTTAGATTTTCTGTATAAAAATCATGATATAAAACATGCCGTGTCGAAGGTGGAAAACATAAGTGCAAATCAATTGTTTGAAAACGCCAAGANGTTTTGGGAGAATCAGGGAATTCCAGCCATAACCGAGCGCGCAAAACATAAACTTATATCAGCTTATTGGCTACCCTGCAAAAATCGTTCCACCATGTGGTCCATTTGTGCTATACAAAATGCTCCTCTGTAATGCAGTAGCGGCTCAACTCGTATCTTTGCCAGGGATGATAAATGAGTTTTTTAATTTTGTTCCAAATGGCCAAAAAAAGAATACTAAATAAGCCGCGAAAGTACCAACATTTAAAAGACCATACATACATAGTTACATATACATATGTATGTTTTTAGATTTTCTGTATAAAAATCATGATATAAAACATGCCGTGTCGAAGGTGGAAAACATAAGTGCAAATCAATTGTTTGAAAACGCCAAGATAATCAACAAAAGCATAAAAGTTATATTATTATCTAAGTGCTAGTAATACAAAAATTTTCCAAAATAAAAAATCGTTGCATTTAACGGAATGGAGGTTTTACAAAGATATTTCCTTTTATAGAAATAAACAAGTAAACAGCAGTGCTCTCGTACCTAAAATCTTGCAAAGTGGGGGAAATAGAGAGCGCAAAATTACACTGAAATCTGCCACTTTCTGCTGGAAAAATTTTACCTGCGAAAACTTACAAGTAAAAAAGTCTGTTGACCACAAACATGTGTTCGTGAATAAACAAAAGAATGGAAGAAAAGTTCAGTTTAGTTCATTTACTATTTCTCTCTAATTTTCTAATTTCCGTGCGTCAACTATGGCTGCTGTATAAAATTTTTCAATTGTACCATATTTTTCCCAGAAATATGCCAAAATAGACCCTGCAGAAAAAATTATCAATTGATAAAAAATAACCCACTTGTAGTTAGCATTTTTGTGGGATTTCTTTAAAACATATAACTTGTAGTTGGCTACAAAAAGCTAACTTAAAACAAGTGGACAAGTAATGCAGGGGTAATGAAGCAGATTGTTTTCTTTAAACGCGTTTCTAGTTAAATATTCTGCACCTCGCAAATACTTTTTCGAATTGAGGACAAATAAAAGGAACATCGAAGTTTCATATTATCATTTTGAAGTTATGTCTGACGGAGTGGAATATGGGACCACCTGCAGCAGAATATGAAAAAGTATGAAATGTAATAAAATAAATAAAGTAAATAAAAATAAAAAAAATAAAAAAAATATTTTCCAATTGATATTTTATGTCCAACAGTAGTTAATTACAAGTTAGTTACATCAAATGCAGAGATAACCATCCTTGACTATTTCGCGGCCATCGCCATAGAAATATAGTTAGCTTTCGCCAAAGAAAATATAAAGATAATAAGGGACTTTCAGCTCCTTCCTAATCAAGTTAAAGTTAGCTTATAGTTAGATTAATTTCCTGCACGGAATGCAGAAACGTTCTGGCCGAATTTGTCAGTTGATCGTTAAAACGAAATGGGGTAATTTTAAAGGCACATTTGTAGCTATATCTACTTAATTTTTGTGAAACAAGGAAGGGTGCTTGGAGGAGATTCTTTTATTTTTGAATGCGTCATAATGTGGTATCAAAAAAACTTATTCATTCCGAGATAATTCATTTATATGTTAAAAACATTTTTCCTATACAAAAGTATTCAATAGTAAAAAAATTTCAAATTGGGGGCAATGCACCAAGCGGATAATAAATTACCAAATGAACCACCTATTGCAACTGTGAAAGTTATCAGCTGTTTCGAAGATTGCAAGTTTTTGCAAATTTAGCAAACTGCTCAGAATACAAAAATACTCCCACCAAATTTACCTATCAGAAAGTCAGAATGGCGTAAGTTGCCCGTTTTTGCTGGTTTTGCGTTCAATAACTTTTTCTCATATTTTAGTCTTCCCCTCAATTTTACTCGCTATGATTATTTTATTCTCTGGATGCCGGTACTTACTGCAAAATTTTATGAACAGACCTATTATGACAGCAACTTTTTTTGATTTAAGTAAGAGTTTCGTTTTTAAGGCTGGTATGCAGCTCTCAAGAAATCGGTCAAAAAAAATTTGCCATTATTTCGTGTGTGTGTCCAAGGAATTTTAACATTTTTGATACTTCTCACCCTGTTGCCTCACTCTTTCCTCAGGAAATAATGGAACGGGCATATATTTCTGTTGCAAACCTGGGTTGCCTTGTGCTCTTTTTACACAAAAAAAATTTAGAGAACCGTAGTAAAAAGCGTAGCCAATTTCTTAAGAACTGCGTACTGCCTGAAGGAAATTTGACTCAAGAAAATTTCTTAGCCATTTCTTGTACGTCATTTTGTATGGAATTTTAGCTTTTCTTGAGAACTGCATACAAGCCTTTAATAAACACCACGTATATACTTAAATATGGTAGAAAAATAAGACTATATTTTTATGCACAAAAATTCAAAACTCCAAGTAAATAGAGTGTGGTATTTCGACATACATAATTGTGCTGCAGTACCGTATCTTGACAAGAATGTATCAAAAATGTCAATGTAGTACCAATGTACCTTTGGCTTCCAAAATGTACCAAAAAAGTACAATTGTACCATCAATTTCATCACTGATCTCTGCACCAGATTATTATTACCCGATCATTGCCTGAGTTTTAACGATCGTTCTACACAATGTTTATTGGGCTGTGATGCCGAGAGGAAGATACTCCATGGCAAGGGCGCACCCAAGAATATATTTTGGGAAGGGTTTTTACTTCTGAAAATTCGCTTCAGATAATATGCTCTTTAAAGTACATTACTGCAAGTTTTATGTACAGTATGTAATAAATAAGTAAACTTTTTGAAGTTCAATAAATTGCACTTTAATTAAATAATATTAACAAAGAACTCAAACATTTTTAACGGACTTCAGAAACGGGAGACGTTGTCAATTCGTCGGAATATTTTATCTTTTTCTATGTGTGCTACCGCATAACTTTTGACCACGTGAACCGATTTCCATAATTCTTTTTTTTTTATCCGAAAGATGGAACCTCAAGGGTCGTCCCATAATTTGAAAATTACTTGGTTAATATAAAGTTCTATAAACACAAGATGCGCTCACCTATAAAAAATAATAAAAAATGTTAAAAAAGTGTTTTAATGTTCATTTCCCTCGATTTCTGGTTTCTGGTTTTCTCTTGGAGATGGTGATTTTTCACGATTGCCTAATTTTTTTAATATTTCGAATACCGAAAAAATTAACTGAACTTGCATTTTTATTATGTAGGTCATTTTGGTGGAACGAATCGATGTTGGCAAATTAAGTCTTCGAATCCTTCTTAAGTACATATCAGTGGTAAACTGTTTTAGTGTAAAGTGTGAAAACAACAGTAAGTGAGTAGATATGCAATGCATATATTTAGGACAATGTTTTTATTCCCAGTTAAACTTTTAAGAGCTCTCAAGAAAAACGAAAAATTCGTAAATGACGCACAAGAAATGGAAAATATATTTTCTTCTATCAAAATTTCTTAAATCAGTTTGCATCTCTTCAGAAAAAAATGTGCTTATATTTATTTCTTGAAGAAAATTTACAGTAAAAGCAAAGTGCTTTTTCAACCAACAGAAATAATAAAAAACATTTCGTGTGATTTTTCTTCAGATCTGGGTTCTAAACTTTAAGTTTATATTTGAAATTTGAACCCCAAAACCCACCCCTTGTGTGCGCTAATGCTCCATGGAGTAATACCTTGAATTAGTTTTGTGCTACTCTGATGTAAAGCAGAGCTGGAGGAAATGGTCCAGACACACACACGTACAAACTAGGGATGTTGCGAATGTGGAATTTTAGACATCCGCGGATGCGGATGTTTAAAAGCTAAAAAAGGAAAATTAAACTTATGATAAGACTGAATGTTTTTTAGGTCTTGAATTTAAAAATTGGAACATTGTACATAATAGAAACTTTTTGAAGGATCGTAAATCAAACCTGCGCCACTATATAACTACTCGCTCGAGGCGACAAACTTAAAAAACTTGAAACTTGGCAAAATTGTAAATTCTTTTCGATTGACACTGCACCAGTTGAGAGGACTTTGAGTTATATTTATTTATTTTTATTGCGGTGCATTAATTACTTTTTGAGAATTTCATCGGGGCTGCAAATGTCGGATGTATCCTCCTGACTTTCATCTTCACAATCTAGCATCATGACACAATTGTTGTTTAAACACCGTTTTTTCGAAAGAATTCTTCATTCTCATTCTTTTGGTTGTTTCGGAATTTGTCACGTCATCAGCATTTTTCGATTTTAGTTTTTGTAACTCATTTTTAATGCTTTCTTCTGTGACTGGTTAGATATACGTCTGTGCACTTGCACAATATTCCAGGGACCGAAAATAACAGTTATTTTTTCCCGAGTTAAATTTGGCCAAATTTTTTTTAATCCGATATAAACGTCCTATCCGAATAATAAAGAAACGGCTTATCCAAATTAAACAATTTTGGTATCATTTATGTATATCTATTTATATTTATATCTTTCATGAGCTTGAAATGGTGTTATAACTTTGGTCCGATGTTTGTAGGTACCAGAATAAAAAGAGATAGATCCATTAAAATGTATACTTTTACGGTTAGAACGTCGAGCTGAGTCGATTTAGCCATGTCCGTCTGTCCGTCTGTCTGTCTGTCCGTCTGTTTGTATGCAATCTAGTCTCTCAGTTTTCGAGATATGCGGATAAAATTTGTTAGGTGGGTGTATTTTTATAATGTATTAATCATTTGTCGGAATCGGAAGAATCGGACAACTATAACATATAGC
>NW_016157232.1:101228-142167 GCF_001687245.7 Rhagoletis zephyria
AAAAAAAAAAAAATTGGCCAAGTTTAACTTGTAAAAAAATAACTGTAATTTTGGTCCCTTCAATATTCGTATTCGCAAAAGATCCGCATTCCGTTCCGTAAAGTGCACAGCGCAACAAATGCACTTAACGCCATAAATACCCAGATAACTCGTGGCGTAAACCGAAACCGCCCCTGTGAGAGAACCATTCTAGTAGCGTTCGACACTGTCAGCCATTCAATGCTATTAGAAAACATGGGGGCCTCTTCTCGCCCACAGGGACTCAAACGGTGGTCGGCGAATTATCTTAGTGGTCGTCACTCGTCAGTAAGTAGAGACAAATCGAGCACACTTAGGAAAATAAAACTGGGGGTTCCATAGGGTGGTGTCCTTTCCCATTACTGTTTAACTTTTACATTTCAAGGCTCCCTCAACCACCATAGGCAGTCGCGATTGTCTCTTGTGCTGACGATTGTTCGATCATGGCATCTGGGAATGGAATTGATGACTTGTGCTCGAAAGTAAACTGTTATATCGCCGAGCTTTCTTGCTTCTTCACTGCACTCTCTTTGCCACCTGGACGAATGACGTCAGACTACAGCTGGGAATTCACGATGACGAACCAATTTCGACGGTGAACAACCGGAAGATCCTCGGACTAACCTTCGAAAGTCTGCTCTCCTTCTAGGTGCTTACCACCGCAATTGTTAACAAAGTACAAAGCCGCAACAAGGTCCTCAAGTCGCTAGCCGGCAGCACCTAGGGCAAAGACAAAGGAACATTGCTGGCAATGTACAAGGCAATTGGCCGGCCGGTTCTGAACTATGCAGCGACCGTGTGGTCGCCGGGGACTAGTAGGATAAAACTGGAGACTTTCCAAAACACAGCACTCAGGACAGCGACAGGATGCCTTTTGATGTCGTCGGAACATCACCTGAACGACGAGGCGAAAATGCTCCCTATAAAGGAGCATAACACAATGCTCTGCAGGCAGTTCCTGGTTGGGAGCCACCGATGTTGCCATCCAAATAGGCAACTGCTTGCAGAGGAGCCTTCGCCCAGGCACGTCAGGAGGCATCTCTACGAACTGACGGACGAAGTCCAGAGGTTCATCAAACAACTTCTGGACCCGACAGATTATCGACAGGTCCTGAGCGGCATTCACAGAGAGGCAGTCTCGAGTTATGTAGACTCTCGACCTTTGAATGTCGTTCTGGGCACACAACCACCAGACGTCGACGAGACAGAACTTCGTCTGCCTCGCAGACTAGGACCACAATAACCCAACTGCGCTCTGGTTACTACAGCAGGTTGAACTCATACCTGAGCAGAATAAACGAAGATGTTCTAAACGATTGCCCGGCGTACGGAGAGACGCCCCATGACTCACAGCATCTCTTCGTATGCCCACTGAACCCCACCCTACCGACGCCCCAGTCTCTATGGACAGACCCCATCGAAGCAGCACGATTCTTGGGGCTACCGCTAGTAGAGTTTGACGACAACGATTGAGAAACTAACCGATCTGGGCATGGTTGTTGCCGCTACAACAACAACAACAACAAAACAAACAAAATCACTTCAATTTGACTTCAACCCTTCGCTTGAACTCTATGCGGTGACATATGTACGCACGTAGACTCCACGTTGGCACGTAAACACCCAAACGCTTTTTGGCTAGCTTAACATAGGTAACAATAAAAGCGAAGAAAACAAAATTACGTCAATTTGACTTCGATACTTCGCTTGAATTCTGTGAGTAGACATAATTACACACTTAAAGGCAAATAACATACAAATGCGTATTGTTTTTGATGTTGTTGTCATGTTTTTTGTTTCTTCGACTTTAAAATCACTCCCGCCGCCAAAGGAGTTTTCACTTCCTAAAGAATTGGCGCCCTCGCAAAACTCGTAAGATTTTGATAATTTGGTTGCAGTATAAGAGGAAAAGGTGCATGCATCAACTCTTATGCAGAATATGGTCAGATGAACGCATGCCTAAAGACTGGAATTTAAGTGTTTTCTGCCCAATTCATAAGAAAGGCCATTCACGCCAACTACCGCGGGTTCTGCCTTCTAAAAGAGGTTGAAAGGTCTTATCGAGCGTATTGCGTGAAAGACTGAAGCCACCGTCAACGAACTGATTTGGCATATCAGTGTGGCTTTATACCTGGAAAATCCACCATAGACCAGGTATTCACAATACGCCAAATCTTAGAAAAGACCCGCGAGAAAAGGAGCGACACTCACCATCTATTTGTTGAATTCAAAGCCGCTTTCAGCAGCACTAAAATGATTTGCCTATACGCCGCGAAGTCGGAATTTGGTATCCTCGCTAACTGATACGGCTGCGTAAAATGAAGTTGGGCAATACGGCAAGCTCCTGCGAATTGGGAAGGACCTCTCCGAGCCATTTAATACCAAACGAGGTTCCGACAAGGTGACTCCCGTTCGTGTGATTTCTTTAACCTGATGTTGGAGAAGATACCAAACGAGTCTTTAGACAAGGTGACTCTCTCTCGTGTTATTTCTTTAGTTTGATGGTTTAGAAGATAAGAGCCGCAGATCTGAACTGCTTAGGAGCAGTGTACTCCAATAGCGTGCAATTGCTGGCCTATGCCGATAACATCGACATCATCGGTAACAAAACCCGCGAAGTATTTTTTGCCTTTTCCAAGTTGGCTCAGGAAGCAAACCGAATGGGCCTGGCTGTAAACGAGGACAATACGAAGTATCTCCTGTCATCAAACAAACAGTCAGCGCATTCGCGCCTTGACATCCACGTCACTGTTGACTGTTATAATTTTGAGAAAGTAGAGGATTTCGTGTTCTTGGGAACCAGCTTTAACACCGATAATAATGTCAGTATCGAAATCCAACGCAGAGTCACTCTTGCAAACAAGTGCTACTTTGGACTGAGTAGGCAATTCAGAAGTAAAGTCCTCTCTTGACGTACGAAAACCACTGTCTGTAAGTCACTCATCGTGCCCTTGCTGGTATATGGCGCAGAAGCGTGGGAAATGAAAACATCCGATGAGGCGGCTCTATGAGTATTCGAGTACCGCAGACAATGGAACGATGAGCTGTATGAGCTTTACAATGTTATGGAAATAGTCCACTGGCTTGGCCAAGTCGTTCGAATGGGCACCGACGCTCCATCTCTTAAAGTATTCAACTCGGAACCCGCTGGTGGCAGCAAAGGAAGAGGGAGGCCCCCACTGCGATGAAAAGTTGGCTCAAAAGATGAGCGACTGGAGTGCTTTGTTGAACTCGGCCAAAATAGCTTAGGCGGTTACTGAGCCAAACAAGAATAGGAAACGAATAAAAACACAGTGCAAAACACATTTAAAATTATCTATAACAATCTATTGTTAGACCTTATAACTGGGAATTTTCATCGGAAAAATTTTAAAGAGCCTTTATTTTTCTAAATTTATTGAACTTTGGCCATCGTTAATTTAAAAAATGTCTATGAAAGTTTCCAAATGTGTAAAACATACTTTCGAGTAAATTGATATGTACCTCTTTTAAAGAAATCAGAAAAATATTGTCGAAGTTGGGCAACTTGAGTATTAATACCGTCTTCAATTTATATGGATGAAGCATTAGATTTTAAGATCTTTTTCGTAGTGTAGCTAAGGAATTAATCAATATGTTCTCAAAATTAATATATATAACCTGACGGTTTAGCAAAGAATTGGTTTTTCATAAATAAAAAAAATCGGCGTGGTACGGTCCGCTTACGTAAAAATGCACGCCCTGCTCCCATGTAGCGGTAATTTGGAAAATCTAAAATTTAGCGGTGTTTTAGAGGGTGTGGTTTTTATCTGATTTCAAACATTTTCAAAAGCCAGGATAAACTATTTCCATGTTGTACTGGACCCTACCTAAAACCTACACTAACCGGAGGTTATCTAGCCGTAGTTCTAACCCTTTATTAGCAAAATTTTAATTGACGCTTAGCTTATTTATCTTTACAGTTGCCTCAGCTTGTGGAAAATAATCCACTAATATCAATAGAAATTTTACTACGACTAATGAAGACGGTGGAAATAACGGAATATTTTAACGTTTTGGTACAAATGGATATAACATTGCATTCAATGGAAGTAGTTAACAGGTGAGAGTGTTTTTATGTTAGTACGGAGCCATAGCAACAAATTTTAATGGAACAATAAAAAAATAAATTTGTATAGGAAATATTATTTCATTTAGCAAGTCCAGCAAAATTTGGGCAGTAAGAATAAGTAAAATTTTTATAGCTGATTCTGACCTCAATTTCTCTGTGCTTTTGGGCTTCAAAGAAACTGGTTTCGAAATCCGAAAATTTCTCCCAAGCCAGAGCGCCTTCACAAATTTTATTGAAGGATTCGGAATGAGCCTACGAAATCTTAAAACGTCTTTAGAGAAGGAAGTGCAGATATTTTGTCACTGCTCGATGTAGGTTAAAATGGGAATGTAGGAAACTGTTTTAAGTCTACACGAACTAGGAATAAACCAAAGAGCTCAGGTGTTCCTAAATCCTGTGATGCCTCATAAATACCTAATCCCCTCAAAGGCGGGACACAAGGATTAAAAGAGTTCCGCGCCTTATACTCGTCAATACAGGGAGATAATCGGGTTGTCATGTATGCCTATCACAGTCGGGTGTTTGTGCCACGAGAACTGACGAGTAAAAAATGTCCGCAAGTTGTCCGCAGTACCATTTGCTTAGTGAACGCATATACCCAGCTAGACATTCTAAGATTGATGCCAATTTCAGTATGCTCACATGCAGCTCAGAACTTCAAGAGTACATAATTTCTTTTTACTGGTTGGTGTCGTAACCGCCTAAGCGACATTAGTCGAGTCCAACAAAGCACGTCAGTCGTTTCTCTTCTGTGTCAACTGACGCCAAGTCTTTCTCCACCTGGTCTTCCCATTACAGAGGAGGCCTTCCTCTTTCTCCGTTTAAAGCATCACGGCCCGCGTTTAATAAATTCAGACCAGGAGCGTTTCCGTTCAATCGTTGCACATGGCCAACCCGCTGTACTTTAATTCGCCGCACTATGTCTTTTTCGTTGTAAACCTACAGCTCATCCTTCTATCGCACGGTGTGGTGCATAGAAGAAGCTAGGTGGACAAAACTCAATTTTAAATTTCAATGTAATAACGGTGTATTTGCACTAGAAATACTCTTAAAAGTATCATCAATGCAATTTGTTTTTGCAAAATATAAGTAAAGAAGCAGTAGTTAGCCGCTAAAGTTAGTTTATCAGTTGCAGTAGCTTATTTACGAAAACTGAGGATGGTTCCGTGCGCAGAAGTGGAAAGCTTTTGACAGCCATTCATCTGGGAGTAGCCAGAATTGATTCTTGTGCATACGGTTCAAATTGCAGCTCACAACGTCGGGATATTTATATCCTCGTATCCTCTGGGTAGCGACCAAAGACCTGGTTGGCAGCCAGCTAAAGTGAGAAGGAGTAAAACTTCGCGTGCACTGGGTTTGAATGAAAAACAAAAAGCAGCCTTGGATGAGACCCCCTTTTTTATGACGACTATAATTTAAGGGTATGCACCTGGAATACCCGGACACCTAATGGGCAAGGTGCCTCTGCCCGGCTGGTTGATGCCCTCGGGACGGCTAAATGTGATGGACGTGGCAAGGCAAGCATGAAGCCTTGGGACGTCTACTACAGTAGCCATGTAAAGGAGCGCGAATTCAGTTTTAGATTCGTGGTAGGAGAGAGACTCCGTCGCCGAGTATTGGCGTTGACTCTGGTGGAGGAACATTTGGCCAAAATCCGGTTGGAGATAACATATGAGCGCTGTCCCCGGCACGATCTAAAATGAGTGCTTGGCGATTTCAATGCCAAGCTTAACGTTGAATAGCTGCATTCTCAACAGACGGTCAATTTATGCGCCCCTCGACTCACATACCTGCTCTCTGAGAGCACTCTTCAAAACCAGACATACGCGAGCAGTGGTGCCACATTTGCCACTCATCAAGTACCGCCACCGAAGAAACAGTCGGATTTCAGCGAGCCCGAAAGAACATCTGATGATACCAGAGAACGCGCCAACTACCGCGGGATCAGCCTTCTAAGCATAGGTTACAAGGCCTTACCGAGTGTATTGTGTGAATGACTGAAGCCCACCGTCAACGAACTGATTTGGCCTTATCAGTGTGGCTTTATAGCTGGCAAATCCACCATAGATCAGGTATTCACAATACGCCAAATCTTGGGAAAAACCCGCGAGATTAGGATCGACATGTACCATCTATTTGTCGATTTCAAAGCCGCTTTCGACAGCATGAAAAAAAGTTGTCTTTATGCCGATGTCTGAATTTGGTATCCCCGCGAAACTAATACGGCTGTGTTAAATGGCGTTATGCAATACCACCAGCTCTGTCAAAATTGGGAAGGACCTCTCCCAGTTCCCAGTCCCAGAGACAGTTCATAATAATAATAATAGATTGGCGCTTGCACATATGCTACTGTTTGGCCGAGCTTCTCCCCCGATTTGCGGCGTGCGCCTTGATGTTGACACACAAAGGGGAGGGACCTACAGTTGAAGCTGTTCTTCATGGCAGAAATACACTCGGAGGTTTGCCATTGCCTGCCGAGGGGCGACCGCTGTTAAGAAAAAACCTTTTTTCTAAATTTTTTGCGATGTTGCTTTGACCAGGGCTTGAACCCAGGCGCTGCGGAGTGAAAGCGTGCACTGCTGACCACTACACCACAGCGGCCGCCCAGAGGACAGTTACGACTTTGAAAAAGTAGACAACTTCGTTTATTTGGGAACCACCGATAGTAATGTCAGTCTTGAAATCCAACGGAGAATCGCTCTTGCCAACAAGTGCTACTGTGGACTGAGTAGGCAATTGAGAATTAAAGTCCTCCCTCGTCGTACAAAGATCACACTCTGTAAGTCACTCATCATGCCTGTGCTGATGTATGGCGCGGAGGCATGAACAATGAAAACATCTGATCAAGTGGCTCTTGGAGTTTTCGAGAGAAAGATGATTTAAAGATGAGATGTATGAGCTTTACAACGATATAGACATAGTGCAGCGAATTAAAATTCAACGGCTCCGCTGTCTGTTATTCCAATGGACAGAAACGCTCCTGCTCAGAAGAGAAATGACTGGCGTGCTGTTTCCGACTCGGCCAAAATCGCATAGGCGTTTATAGCGCCAATAAAAAAGAAGATCGAAGTAGAACATCTTGTGAAATGAAATTTTTTATTGGCTTTAAAAGGTATTTCGACAGTTTTTTTTTTAATAAAGGTTCAAGTTTAAGGTTTTTACTGATGTCCTGTATTAAATTTGTGACTGAACTAGAATCCGTATGGAGAATTTATAGACAGTAGTTAATTTGTAAAAATATTAATTTTTTTTTGTTTAATCTTGCTCCCTTGGTAGAATTGAAAACATTTGACAACGCATGACACAAATTTGAGTTTAATATATGTATTGACGCTGTCTTCATGCTTTTTAATGAATCCTATTATAAGCCCAACTAACTCTTACAACTATTTAAAAACAAATATTTTCAAAAGGTGTATTTTGCTATCAGTAAGTGGGAACAGAGAAACTTGTTATAAATTTTAAAGGAATAACGGTACGTTTGGGCGAGAAATACTCCCTCAGTCAAACGCAAACTTTTTTCTTAGAATATCAGTAAATAAAGAGTAGTAAGCCTTCTAAGCTAAATCAGCTGCAGTTGCATATTCACGAAAACCGATTGAAATAGAGCATCTTGGGAAACGAAGTTTAGCCCTATTTTCTGGCTATGAAGAGTTACAAGATATCATTAATAAAATAAAAGATGATTAATTAAAACAATACTCTTCGTTCTATGTGCCTGCAACGTTGCACAAAATTTTCTTTCATAGGCATGAGGTGGTAAAATACGTGCTTTTGCCACTGTCAGAGGAGGCTCAAGAAGCTACAAATAAGGTTTTCACAAGATATTGGCTACACAGTGCTAGAAAGTGTTCGCCTGTAGCTACTAACGAAGATCTTTTATCAAAGCTATTGATTACTTCCATTCTCTCATAAATAGTTTCGGAAATGTATCTGAAAAGCTTTCCAATATTTCCTGAGGAAGTACTGAAATTACTCATTGCACCACGAATTATAAATAGCATAAATTTAAAAAATTAAGATAGCATAAATTTAAATGATGAAGAAGGTTATGCAGATTCAGAAAGTGAAGAGGACAGTGGGTACTACTTATTTTCGAATACTTAGAGTGAACCTTACGTGCACAGTTTTCTAAATTTTTCGAAATACATATATATGAATTAAAACCGCTACTTTTCAAACTAAACTTTTTTTTTATTTATTAGATTGTTAATGAAACAAAAAGTTTTGAAAAGTTGTACTCTTTTCTTAATTTGAAAACCAGAAAAAATTTGTTTCTTTTAGCCATAAGATATTTGAAAATAATTAGCGTTATTCACCAAAGTGAGCAAGTGGCCTGGCAGTCTGGCAAAAGAGCAGAACCGTTGGCAACAGTCGTTGCTTGAGCTCATCTACCCCTTAGCCAGAGAGCCACTTGCTCGCTTTGGTGAATACCACTTATATGTAATAAAAATATCCCGTATTCATAGCTCAAAGAAGTACAGGTAAGGTTGGGTTAGGTAAAAGTGATTGACCCAGCCAAGGGACATACTTGGACAATTAAGAGATTTTCCTTTGTAATACCACGAAAAAACTGAACGGATACCCGTAATTTAGTCGGCGGAACGCCGGGAGCCGATTGCCTAATTTCGAATGCGGCTAATTTCGATCCCTGCGAGTTCAGTGTTAGTTAAGAAGTGGCAGCCAAAATGCTTCCATCTTAGCCTCGCGAAGTTTGGAAGATCTAAAATAAAGTGTGGAGATGACTCCACCTCATCTTCCTCTTGGCTGCTGATACAAAGGGGACCAGTTGAAATTCCTAAGACTGGTTTTCACTATGTAAAACTCAATGGTATTTGTCGTCAAATAAGTAAAAACTCATTATCAAATGGAACTAAAAAACGGTTTATCGATTGATTTAGATCAGAATAGGTCTTCAGTCGTGTACATGTGCTGTTAACTTGGCTATCTGTCCGTGTTTGACCCATAATATAAACGGTAAAGGTATGGAAAAGGAGATACTTCTATGCCAAAATATGTTGACAAAATTTGTGGTCAATATATGACATAGTGAAAACCAGCCTCTAGTCTTACCGCATGAATACCAATCGCACAAGGCCCTGACAGAACCCATATCCGTTGTGAGTAACGTGTCTTTCGGCACCTTTGACGGGTAAAGATGGGTCACTATGTCTTGCGCTGAAAAAAGTACTTTATAATGCCGTATAAAACATTTTCTGCAGCAGGGAAACGTCTTCTCTTAATTTTTTATGTCACAAAAAGGTGAATCGCTTTCTTTTATTCATTTTATTAGGTATTTAGTAGAGTATGCAATTTCATCATCGGGATTACGAAGTAGCGCTCACCGAGCTAACACTATCATCCAAGAGTGTACCGCAGGAGGACAGAGACGTCCCTAGTTGCTCCTTATCTGGGGATAACGTTTTAAGGGTGCCTTTTCTCGCAATTTCCCGCGTTATTACTGTGACCCGGCACCTAAACTAGCTTTATTAAGAAGTACTCCGACGCGATTGATAGAGTTAGTTTTGGTGAAGAGTTTCCGACAGAAGTCAGCTTCACCAACCCTGTCAGCAAGTTCTGATCTGTGTGTGAAGAAGTTTACCGCTCCCTTCCTCGAGTAACCACGCCCTACCCAGTCCTCTCTCTTGAGGAGCTTCTAGGAGCCATTTCGGAGGCGCTATAATTTATTTATTTGTTTAGGGCAAAGTTAGAGCCCTCGAGAACTCCACAGTGTTACCACCCGGTTTCCCTGAGCTTAATAAGAGTTCCCGCTGCGATGGTGTAGGTGTGGTTTCTAATACTCCACTAATTCCGATTAGGGCGATCAGCTGTCAACTCTCCAGGTGTTTTACAAGTGTATCCTTCTCTAGTGGGTTCCACCAGACAATGGTTGGGCGAAACAAGATAGGCTTAAATCTGGTTTCATAGAGCTAATGAATTGCTTTGGACAAGAGACCTCACCGATAGCTCCCCTACAGCAGCACAAGGCAACCGACGCCTTTCTTACTCTTTCCTCAATGTTAGGCTTCCAAACACTGAAGAGAAGGGCCACAACGGGTACCTTGGTACTTCCTGGTGAAAAATACCAGTTCCGTCTTGCTGGAATTTACTGCGAGGGCGCCGCTGATCGCCAACCTAGTTACCTGGTTCAGGTAATCTTGAGGCAGATCAAAAAGAGGGTCCAGAAATAGTCCCTTAACAAAAAGTTCCACATCATCATTCCAGTTCCTCCAGAAGTTTGTTTATAACCGCAGTCCAGAGCAGAGGAGAGAGAAACACCTTGTGGAGTGTCTCCCACTCCGCTGCGACAGTTCTGTCGCGAAGTAAGCTGTAGATAAGCCTCATTAGTAGGGTGGGTCGATTTTGTAAGGGAGAAATAAAAGGCATTTGATCTTACAGTAATAGTCATATTATGTTGTCTTAGGACTAAGCCAATAATAATTGACCACAAAAGATTAATTTAAAACATATCTTTGGCTGCCGACATACATAGGTCGATCTTCCAATGGATACACTGTTCACGGAGACGTTTTTTATTTGAAAAACCGGGAACGGGAAAAAGCTAATGCTTCCTTCCAGAAATTTGACATCTTTTCTTTGCTACTATTTTACCTATTTCGGGAGAAAATTTGTTTGCGGAGATTACTTTTAAAACCGATCCAAGGTGATCGTTAGTAATTGTAGATTTGGCAGCAGATTTATTTCCTTTCATAATTGAGAATAGTTGCACACACCGATAGGTACTTCCAAACATGGAAATAATTTCATAAGCCAATTTTCGGGTATTTGCAAGTCGAGCAGGTAACCATTTGAAAAAATCTGGCATGCCAACTTCACTAAATATAGTCTTCAGACCTTAATCGCACTGTATCTCTATTATTTCCATTTGCATCGCGTCCTATTTACTAAATCCATACAACTACATATGACACATATGTACATATGTATGTTGAATAAGTTACCGAGCGCTGCCTGATCCCTTACAGTTGTGTGTGTATAAATCACCAAAACGCTGCTCGAGGTTAAATCTAAATTTAACGATAACTTTACATGGCCCTAAAAATTTCAAGAGTCGTAATTTATCTATGGGTCATTCCATACAATATTTACACCTCAATATTTTTTTGGGGTGAATATATTTTTTACATTCTTTATCGAAAAAAAGAAGATAGGTATTTTTTTATTTCGTCATGATATTCGAAAATTTCGAAAAAAAATTCCCGAAATTTTGAAGTCACGGATAAGTATCTTTTTTTTAATTGTTTGCTGTTAATAAACTATTTGTCGGAGAAAATCAGTTAAGGTATCAAAATGTTGAGGTGTAAATATTGTATGGACCAATATGCACTTATCAAATCAAATTTTTTTTGCAAATTTATTGATAGTAATAATATCTTGAGTTATTTGTACATACTTTTTGGCACGGGCCTAGGGTGGCCAGATATTTCAGTGGCATAATCAGTACAGTCGGGATCAAAAATCAGTACAAATCCATAAAAATCAGTTCATTTTTGAGCGCCTTTTTTCGTTTAATAACAGTATAACAATCAAATAACAGCGCATTAATTTAACAAAAGATAACTAATAGACGTTTAAATACATATAATATTATCATTATATAACAGCTCATTAGTTTAAAACAAAACAAAGGTATTACGTATGTATGTTCAGTTGTGTTCACTAAAATAGTAGTAAAATGTATTGACAAGTTTTGAAAATATTTTCTTTCCTTACTTAATTTAAATTTTTTATAGAACGAGCACACCTTATAGTTAAACATTCTAAAAATAGAATTAACAAAAAACCAAAAACCACATGATCAAGTGGGAATAGCAGCGGAATAGCCGCGTTGGCTCACATGAAATAAATAAAATAAAAAAAATCTTCCTGCGTAGGCGGTCTTCGGCCGCGCTTAGGGATTATAACCCTTACGAAGTAGAACTCTCCTTTCTGCGTTGCCGGAAAAGAGGGGCGGAATTATTTTTGCGCAGAACTTCTTTCTGCGTAGGCGGCCTTCGGCCACGGTTAGGGATTGTAACCCTTACTATGTAAAATTCTGAAAAAGAAGTTCTGCACAAAAATACTTCCGCCCTCTTTTCTGGCAACACAGAAAGGAGAATGCTACCTAGTAAGGGTTATAATCCCTAAGCGCGGCCGAAGACCGCCTATGCAGAAAGGACTTCTGCACAAAAATACTTCCACTCTCCTTTTCTCGTAACATAGAAAGGAGAATTCTACTTAGTAAGGGTTATAATCCCTAAGCGGTGCCGAAGGCCGCCTACGCAGACAGAAGTTCGTTTTCATGTATGCACTATTTCGGTTTTTGTCATATGCATTATTTCGGTTTTGAGCCGAAATTGTACATGTATGTATATCATATGCGTTGCATATTTCGGTTTTGAGCCGAAACTGTGCATGTATGCATTACTTCGGTTTTGAGTCGAAACTGTGTATGTATGCATTACATCGGTTTTCTCATATGCATTATTTCGGTTCTCGAACGAAAGTGTGCATATGCATAATTTCGATTTCTCTGATATGCCTTATTGCGTGCTTCAACCGAAACTGTGCATATGTAAAGATATGCATTATTTTGATTTTTTTCGTATGCACTATTTCGAATGCACAGTTTCCATATGCGCAATTTCAGGGTGCCTTGCTATATTTATAGTATAAATGGTGGTCTGGACAAATGCACAACATTGCAAGTTGACAAAAGCGTTGTAAAAAGTGGAAAAACAACAACAGTTTATAAGATGCGGAGGCATGGACATGGAAAACATCTGATGAAGCGGCTCTTGGAGCTTTCGAGAGAAAGATGATTTAAAGATGAGATGTATGAGCTTTACAACGATATAGACATAGTGCAGCGAATTAAAATTCAACGGCTCCGCTGTCTTGGCGATGTCGTTTTAATGGACAGAAGCGCTCCTGCTCAGAAGAGAAATGACTGGCGTGCTGTTTTGGACTCGGCCAAAATCGCATAGGCGGTTATAGCGACAGTTTTTTTTCGAATAAAGATGGAAGTTTAGGGTTTTTACTGATGTCCTGTATTCAATTTGTGACTGATCTAGAATCCGTATGGAGAATTTATAGACAGTAGTTTATTTGTAAAAATATTTAATTTTTTTTTTGTTTAATCTTGCTCCTTTGATGGAGTTGAAAACATTTGACAACGCATGACACAAATCTGAGTTTAATATATGTATTGACGCTGTCTTCATGCTTTTTAATGAATCCTATTATAAGCCGAACTAACTCTTACAACTATTTAAAAACAAATATTTTTAAAAGGTGTGTTTTGCTATCAATAAGTGGGAGCTAAACAAAGAATGCTTCAAAGTGAACAGAGAAACTTGTTATAAATTTCAAAGGAATACTCCCTCAGTCAAATGCAATTTTTTTTTCTTAGAATATCAGTAAATAAATAGTAGTAAGCCTTGAAAGCTAAATCAGCTGCAGTTGCGTATTCACGAAAACAGATTGAAATAGAGCAGGGGAGGACAAGATCGAGGCCGAAAAGAGCCACATGTAAATTCTAAATGCTACAAAGAGCCACAAAAAAAAAAACAAAAAAAAATGTATTTTTAAATAAAATTATTATTAGAAATTAAAACCATTAATTTTATCACTGTTATTTATAGATATTAAAGAAAATTCAAAAGATCCCTTTGGCCAAATTTTAAAAATCTGGTTTTACGTCAGTTAAAAGCGTACGTAACCGTTCTGTTAAATGTTGCTTGGTCAAAAGGTACGTTCGTTTAAACAACAACAAAATTCCGGCGAAATGTCATCTGCTCTCTCACAAGAAAAAAATATCCAAAATAGTAGGCGAACATAAAATTTGCATAAACTTGCAAGTTAGGTGAACAGCTTATCCAAATTTTGTTTACATTCAAAAGCATAAAATTGAAAACGTAAGAAAAAAAATCCCGAAGTCTTATCCTGACACAGTTTACTGACTAAACGAATAATTACTTACTTCCTACAAGTTTAATTAATCGCATTTTACTATTTTAACTTCCAAACCATCAAAGTCAATTTAGGGATTTGCGTAAATTCCAACCAGCTGTTTTTGCCAGCTGTTTTCTTGTTGGCAAAAATTTTTCCAGCAGAAACTAGCAGCTTTTCCTTAAAATTAAATATCATTTTGCTCTCTCAATTTCCTCTTCTTTGCAAGTTTTTTGCGAACACAAAAAGCTGATAGTTTTTATAACTTTCCACAACTATCAGGTACGCGAATGCAACTAATTGTGAACGGTATTTTGACTTTACGAATTTCATTGTAGAGTACAAAGACTCACTCAAAAATTGAAAATATACGGGACGCAGCTGTTTTCCACAGCGGATATTTTAAATCTGGTACTTGTTACCGGAATTCAAGCAATAGCAAAGCTTTATGTTGCATTTCCAGTGCATTATCTTCCTTTAATTCCAAAAACTCCAACTCTTCTTCGCTTTTCTTAAAAGGAGTATTGCAAATCCATCCTCAATTAATAATAATAATAATAGACTGGCGCTTACACATATGCTAGTGTTTGGTCTCCTCCGACTTATGGCGTGCGCCTTGATATTGTCACACAAAGCGGAGGGACCTACAGTTTTACGCCGACTCCGAACGGCGATTGTATTTTTATGAGAAGCTGTTTTTCATGGCAGAAATACACTCGGAGGTTTGCCATTGCCTGCCGAGGGGCGACCGCTGTTAAGAAAAAACCTTTTTTCAAAATTTTTTTTTGCGATTTTGCTTCGACCAATTATGTTACATAAAAAAGTGTTTATCAAGTATGCAAACGTACATTTAAATAGTTTCAAATCGGCAAATCTTTTTTCAAAATCTGCATTAAATCATGTGCAATATTTTTTCTAGCCATGGAAAATGTTGGAATAATATTTTTTTTTTTTAGATCACAAATAAAAAGACGTAGTTTAGCTTCCAGCAAATAAATATGTATTTTAAAAAGTAAAAAGAGATAAAATGTTCTAAGCAAAAAAAAAAAAGAGCCGCGATTGCCCACCGTTGAAATAGAGCATCTTGTGAAACTAAGTTTAGCCCTATTTTCTGGCTATGAAGAGTTACAAGCAGTGTTGCCGCGAATAATTTTTAGTGGTAGCCAAATTTCTTTTTAAAAAGGGCTAAAAAGAATAAAAAAAGTGTGGCTAAAAATGTTAACTAAATTTTTTTACTTAAATATACATAGTGTACACGCAAACAATTTTTATATAAGTAATGGTATAGAAAAACAATGAACTCTGGAAAAAAACTAATATTTTATCCAACCAAAAACCTTTTTGTGTAAAAGGGGAAATAGATAAGTTGTCAATATAACAGCAATAGATAAGCTAACGGCCTTAAACTTTTATAGTACGTATGCATAAAAACGTAAGGAACATACAATACATATATGTATATATATCAGTATTTCTTAGTTTAAAAACTCACTTCTTACATAAATGAAAAAAATTAGATCACATTAAACATATACAACTTTTTAATGCCAAGGATGAATAAATTCTCGAAAGGGCTAAAAAAGGGCTAGGGGCAATTTTAAATTTATGTGGCCAAAAAAAGTATGTGGGAGCTAAGTTTAGCCACCAAAGGGCTGAAACGGCAACAAGGAATCATTAATAAAATAAAAGATGATTATTTAAAACAATACTCTTCGTTCTATGTGTCTGCAACGTTGCACAAAATTTTCTTTCATAGGCATGAGGTGGTAAAATACGTGCTTTTGCCTCTGTCTGAGGAAGCTCAAGAAGCTTCAAATAAGGTTTTCACAAGATATTGGCTACACAGTGCTAAAAAGTGTTCGCCTGTAGCTACCAACGAAGGTATTTTATCAAAGCTATTGATTACGTCACATTCTCTCATAAATAGTTTGGGAAATGTATCTAAAAAGCTTTCCAATATTTCCCGAGGAAGTACTCAAATTACTCATTGCGCCACGAATTATAAATAGCATAAATTTAAAAAATTAAGATAGCATAAATTTAAATGATGAAGAAGGTTATGCAGATTCAGAAAGTGAAGAGGACAGTGGGTACTACTTATTTTCGAATACTTAGAGTGAACCTTACGAAATACATAAGTATGAATTGAAACCGCTACTTTTCAAACTAAACTTTTTATTTTTTTTATTTTTTAGATAAAGTGTTAATGAAACAAAAAGTTTTGAAAAGTTTTACTCTTTTCTTAATTTGAAAACCAGAAAAAATGTGTTTCTTTTACGCATAAGATATTTGAAAATAATTAGTGTTATTCACCAAAGTGAGCAAGTGGCCTGGCAGTCTGGCAAAAGAGCAGAACCGTTGGCAACAGTCGTTGCTTGAGCTCATCTAGGCTTTTGCCAGAGTCCCGTATTCATAGCTCAATGAAGTATAGGTAAGGTTAGGTTAGGTAAAAGTGGTTGCCCCAGGCAAGGGACTTAGGCCGAGTTCCAAAACGTCAGTTGCAAAGCAACTATACAAAGTCACGCATTCCTGAATGCAAATGTGTAATTTTTGACGATGTGGCATGTCCCAAAATGTATTGTAAAAGTTGTCGATTCGTATACAGAAAGCAAACTGCGAATCGCTAAGCTAATTAATACTTTGATGACATTTCGAAGTAAACAATGGCCGATGTCGAAGGGTAAGATTACATTTTTCTATCTTAATTTATTGCTATATTGAATATTTAAATTATGCAATGTATATGGTTGCAATATGTCTCATATACAAACAGTTTGAATACCGCAGTATAACAGTTTCCAAACATTGTATTGATACGTTTTGGAAGTAAGCTATACTTGGACAATTAAGAGATTTTCCTTTGTAATACCACGAAAATACTGAATGGAGACCCTTAATTTAGTCGGCGAAACGCCTCGAGCCGATTACCTAATTTCGATTGCGGCTAATTTCGATCAATGCGTGTTCAGTGTTAGTTAAGAAGTGGGAGCTAAAATGCTTCCATATTAGCCTCGCGAAGTTTGGAATATCTAAAAGAAAGTGTGGAGATAATTCCACCTCATCTTCCTCTTGACAGCTGATAGAAAGGGGGCCAGTTGAAATTCCTAAGACTGGTTTTACTATGGCGAATTCAATGGTATTTGTCGCCAAATAAGTAGAAACTCAAATGGACAATGATTTATCGATTGATGTAGATCAGAATAGGTCTTCAGTCGTGTACATGTGCTGTTAACTTGGCTATCTGACTGTGTTTGACCCATAAAATAATCGGTAAAGGTATGGAAAAGGAGATAAATCTGTGGCAAAATATGTTGTCAATATATGACATAGTGAAAACCAGCCTCTAGTCTTACCGCGTGAATACCAATCGCACAAGGCCATGTGAGAACCCATATCACTAACCGTTGTGAGTAACGTGTTTTTCGGCACCTTTGGGGGGTAAAGATTAGTCACTATGTCTTGCGCTGAGAAAAGTATTTTAAAATGCCCTATAAAACACTTTCTTCAGCAGAAACGTCTTCTCTTAATATTTAAGGCACAAAAAGGTGAATCGCTTTCTTTTGTTCATTTTATTAGGTATTTAGTAGAGTATGTAATTTCATTATCGCGGGGTGCCACAAGCGTATGCCTGGGGTGCCGCTAGTGGCTAGAGTATACTAGTGGTGCGGGCAAATTCTTTAAACTTTCCATACACAACGTAACGGTTTGATTAAACTTCAACATGGCGGCCAGAAAATCAAAAAATTTAGATTTTTATTAAAATTACCTTTAGCAGCTCATTTCGCTCTTAAGCATAGTTCCCCAGTACGTTTTGTCAACGAAAAATTGAATCAGAAAAGTTTCAGTAAAATTGCTGAAAACGTACCCTTTTCACAACCATTTTCGGATTTTTTGCTGGCTGGGCTGTTGTCGTGATAAGCGCAGCAGCTTCGCGCACGTGTATATGTTACTTATTCTTTGGAACATGACAATCGCACTGTGAAAGAGCGAATTAACACGATTTTAGAGGCAGTCGAGAACAAACTTATAAAAGTTTGAAAACTTGTGAATTTTTTTGTTTGCAACTTGCCGAAAGTACCGACGTAGTGAGATTTAATGTTCTTCCGGTGTTAGTGAGGTACCCATTCGGAATGCAAATTGAAGAAGAACTTTTGATGAGCGAAGTACTTGAGACTTACACCACTAGTGACGAAATTTTTAAAGCTGTCGACAAATTTGTAAAGAAAAATGGTTGGAAATGAAGCAAGTGTCCGGTTTTTTGCAGTGGTTGGAAAAATGAAAGGAGCGATGTCTAGGATGAAGCAAGAGGCAGAAAACGCCGCGAGAAGTCACTGTATGATCCGTCGGTATTCCTTGGCGACTAGGAAGATGCCGCCACAAGATTTAAAACCCGTACTGGATGACGCTGCGAAGATAACAGAGGCCTGCGAAATTAAAATACATTTTTGGTTTTTTTCTAGCACGTAGAGATTTTTTTATAGGTGACATGTATATTTTAGAATTTCTGCAATTTGCATGAAAACCCCATAAGTAATCAAAGTAAATCAGAAAAACGTATGTAACTTCGAAGTTAACGCCAAGAAAATTGATAACAGCCGGTTTCACCAGCAATTTAAATGGAAAATGGTTTTTTATTTTCTGTCAATTTCCATACAAAATTCCAAAAATTAAAATCATTTTTCACTTAAATTGCTTTCGTGCTGTAAAAGTTATTTTCTTAGCTTTACCGCTCATTATCAGCGAAAACTTAAAACGTTAACAAAACACCTCTTCTTCTTCTTTATTGGCGTTGTAACCGCCTAAGCGATTTGGCCGAGTCCACGCCAGTCATTTCTCTTCTGTGCTAACTGACGCCAATTGGAAATGCCAAGTGAAGCCAAGTTTTCAAGAGGCCCTCCTCTTCCTCTGTTACCAGCATAGCTGCCCGTGTTGAACATTTTCACAGCAGGAGCGTTTCTGTCCATTTGAACGACATGGCCAAGCCAGCGGAGCCGCTGAATTTTAATTCGCTGCACTATGTCTATATCATTGTAAAGCTCATACAGCTCATCGTTAAATCATCTGCGATATTCGCCATCACCAAAACGTAAAGGCCCGTAAATCTTTCGCAGAATCTNCGTAAAGGTCCGTAAATCTTTCGCAGAATCTTTCTCTCGAAAACTCCAAGATCCGCCTCATCATCATTGTCCATGCATCCGCGCCATACACCAGCACAGGTATGATGAGTGACTTATAGGGTCTGATCTTTGTACGACAAGAGAGGACTTTACTTCTCAATTTCCTACTCAGCCCAAAGTAGCACTTGTTGGCAAGAGTGATTCTCAGTTGGATTTCAAGGCTGACATTATTATTGGTGTTAATGCTGGTTCCCAAATAAACAAAGTAGTCTACTTTTTCAAACTTATAACTGTCAACCGTCACGTGGGTGCCAAGAGGCGTATGCTCTGTCTGTTTGTGTGATGATAGGAGATACTTCGTTTTGTCCTCGCTCACCACCAGACCCATTCTCTTTCCTTCTCTATCCAATCCCGAGAAGGCAGAACAGACGTAGTCCTTGTTTTTACCGATAACATCGATGTCGTCGGCATACGCCTGCAATTGTACGCTCTTGTAAAGTATTATGCCTGAGAGGTTCAATTCTGCGGCTCTTATTATCTTCTCCAACATCAGATTAAAGAAATCATACGAAAGGGAGTCCCCTTGTCTGAAACCTCGTTTGGTATCAAACGGCAAGGCTGATTCCGCGGTAGTTGGCGCGAATGGCGGGTCGCCTTTCTTGTGGATTGGGCAGAGCACAATTAAATTCCAGTCGTCAGGCATGTGTTCATCTGACCATATTCTGCATACGAGCTGATGCAAGCACCTCATCAGCTCCTCGCCGCCGTACTTTAATAGCTCGGCTGGCAGGTCGTCAGCTCCAGCAGCTTTGTTGTTTGTCAGCCGGGTAATCGCGGACATCGGTCACTAGGTCGCCCCGATCTTGAAACCTTCCGCCAGTCGCCTACCCCTCTGGTAGAATTTTCTAGCGTTCTTCCTGTCAGCCAGCATCTCAAGCTCTTCGCACTCACATATTTCGGCCTCCCTCTTCTTATTGCGGCAAATACGTCTCGCTTCCTTCTTCAGCTCCTTATAACGGTCCCACATGGCTCGCGTTGCGCCCGATCGCAGCGTGGCCCTATAGGCGGCGTCTTTTTTCTTTGCGGCTTCTTAACATTCGTCATCGTATCAGTTGTTCTTTCGGGCTCGCTGAAATCCAACTACTTCTTCGGCGGCGGTACTTAATGATCGGGAAATGTGGTTCCACTGCTCGCGTATGTCTGATTGATGAAGAGTGCTCTCAGATGGCAGGTATGTGAGTCGAGTGGCGAATAAATTGGCCATCTGTTGTGATTGCAGCTTTTCGGCGTTAAGCTTTCCTTGCATTGCTGGGCGCACACTTTTTGTTGCACAGAGGTGGGTGCGTAGCTTGGCTACAATAAGATAGTGGTCCGAGTCGATGTTTGGCCCTCAGAGTGTATGTACGTCTAAAACGCTGGAAGCATGCCTTTCGTCTAACACAACATGATCGATTTGGTTTCTCGTTTTTCGATCTAGTAATCTAGTACTATATGTTACCATGTTTGGGGCTCCGGCGAAGTCGATCAGCCTCAGTCCGTTATCGTCGACGAGGCTGAATTTTTCGACAGTTGCGCCTTACTTGGCCACCTTGGCATTAAAATCGCCGAGCACGATTTTGACATTGTGTCTGGGGCAGCGCTCATATGTTCGTTCCAAGCGCTTATAGAAAAGATCCTTTGACGCCTCGTCCTTCTCTTCCATCGGGGTATGGGCCCAGATGACCGAGATGTTGCAGAATCTAGCTTTTATGCGGATTGTTCCGGGGTGAATGCCAGTACTCGGCGACGGAGTCTCTCTCCTACCACGAATCCAACACCAAATTTCCGCTCCTTTACGTGGCAACTGTTGCAGACGTCGCACTTACTTTTCCTTGCCCCGTCCATCGCAGTTCTTGGATGCCGGCGATGTCAGCCTTTGTCTTCCCGAGGACATCAACCAGCCGGGCAGAGGCACTTTCCCCATTAAGGGCCCGGATATTCCAGGTGCTCAAATCATAGTCCTTTATACGTTTGCCGTGGCCATCATCAAAAAAGGGGGTCTCCTCCGAGGCTTGTTGGAATTTTTCATTGGGCGGTGTTTTAGCGTGGTGGGACCCAAACCCAGCACACGCGAAGTTTTACGCCTCTCACTTTAGCTCGCTCCCAAACGGGTGTTTGGTTAATTCCCAGAGGATACGTGGATATAAATATCCGGACGTGTGAGCTGCGATTTGAACCGTACGCAAAAGAATCGCTTCTGGCCACTCCCAGGTGAATACGAATTGTCGAATATTTTCCCAACATTGACTCTGAGGATGTCTACAGCTGGATAACAAACCCGTTTCAATGTGAACCGCAAAGTAAACCTACTGGGATGACCAACCAACTGGCTGAGTCAGTGGGATCGTCGGTTCGAAGCCTACTGAAAGAAGTCTGATGAGGAAATGTGGTGATTTCCGAAATAGCTATCACTTCTACCATTTTTTCAAATTATTGTTGCTTTTCCACAATAAATTTTCATTAAAAAAAACGGCCTCGAGCTCAATAAAAATTGTTGAATATAATTGTTATAAGGCCAAAAAATAACAAAAACAAATAACTTAAGGACGAGCACACCTAAAAGTTAAACATTCTAAAAAGAGAATTATTAGCAAAAACCAACAATACCAACAACCAC
The DNA here is from genome assembly GCF_001687245.7 of Rhagoletis zephyria. Lineage (NCBI taxonomy): Eukaryota > Metazoa > Arthropoda > Insecta > Diptera > Tephritidae > Rhagoletis > Rhagoletis zephyria. Next base: position 123,061 of record NW_016157232.1, read on the forward strand.
ATGATTAAGCAGCGGGAAAGCAGGATTATTGCAGCGGAAAGCTGCGCTTGATTGTGTTGGCATAACAAAAATGAAAATAGTGGAAAAAAGCAAACGATAATTTACAAGGCGTACTTAGCACGGTGCATAGGCAACTGGCTGAGTCAGTGGGATCGTCGGTTCGAAGCCTACTGAAAGAAGTCTGATGAGGAAATGTGGTGATTTCCGAAATAGCTATCACTTCTACCATTTTTTCAAATTATTGTTGCTTTTCCACAATAAATTTTCATTAAAAAAACCGCCTCGAGCTCAATAAAAATTGTTGAATAAACAAATAATTTTTATGCAAAAAACAAAACCGACTTCAATTCTCAAAAACAAATTTAAGATTATCGGTTATCTCTTCATGATGCAATGATCGGATTTAAACCAAATTAGAATGGGACCGCCTGTGAGATAACACCTTTCCTCTAAAAAAAGAGTTATAGTAATCGGTTTACGTGGTATAAAGTTATGCGGTAACATACATAAAAAAATAAATATTAATAAAAAAATATTTCGACGAATTGATAACCTTCTCCTTTTTGTGAAGTCAGCGTCAAATGATTTCAGGGTAAAATTGTCAAAGCTCCAAATTAAACTTAAAGGAAATAATGAAATCATCAAAACAATTTCAGTCCTCACATTAATGCTAAAGGAGCATAAAGTTTGCATTGTGTTTTCTTGTTTTGGTAAACATTTGAAGAGTAGGGGTGACGCGAACTTTTTTTTAGCACAACACGGGTGCCGCGGTGAATAAAGTTTGGGAACCCGTTCCTTAATACATACGTACGTACATATCCACACCTAGATCTAAAGAACGATTAAGTAAAAAAAAAAATTGGGCGCTTTTTTTGCATAAATCAATTTATAGGGCTTACATCCAATGGAAATAATTTTTTCTTCATGATTATATACATAAACTAAAAAACTACTGTTGTACCTGTTTTTGGATTAATTGCGTTGAATCTTTACAATCCACAAGCAGTTAAATTTTGAGTTAGCTCACTTTACATCTAGTTGTGCGATATGCGCATACATATATGTATTTTTAATACATATTTACAATGTTTTACAAGCATTTTATTTCTTATTTTTAATAAAGATATTGTTCATGCCTTAACCAAAACCATATAAATCCAACTTTCAATGTTTATACAAAATTAAAAAAATAGTAGAATTTCCAAAATGTTTTAGCCTGTTAAATTTTCGTAAATTTTTAATATATGTTTTTTTTTTTGCTGCTTTCGCATTTTCTTCCACCACAATTGTTTATATGTAAAAAAACTTGCACTAACATGTTATAAACTGAATACGGATAAAGAAGTTCAAGATTTGTTGAATTTTTCTAATGTTGTACATATAAAGTTTGAAAGTTTGATTTGTATGTTTTTGGCCAATGCATGAATAGTATTGTTACAAAAAAATAAAAAATAAAAATTTAGCTTGGAAAACATTGTAAGTTTAAAAACCACAATACATCAAGTTTTAAGCGCCAGGGTATATACGGAAGTCCATAATTCCATTTTAATTTCATTGTTACAGGCTTACCACTTCTGTGGACTTACCTACAGAGTTTATACATTTGTATATTAGCAACTGCATATCTACATGTGAAACTGTTAAGGACAAATACATGCAATCTCGTCTGGTGCGCCTAGTTTGTGTCTTTTTGCAGTCACTTATAAGAAACAAAATTATTAATGTAAAGGTAAGTAAATTGCTTCTTAAATATTTATCTTCTGTCAAGCTAACTATACACTTCTTAAATTTCAAATAAGTACGAAATTTTCCAAAAAGAACAGCGGATCTGCAAAAGAAGAGGAAACACGTTTTCCGGTCGAAGGCTTGTAATACAGTCAAATTAAGGTTGAAAATAGTTAATCTCACGATTTTTTGCTGTTTAATACACTGCTGTTGTTTGTTACACATAACCCAGGAGCCCCCTAAACTACTGCTCGCGTCGCACACTGGGGCCTAGCGTGCTCAAAATTAAATTTAAAAAAAAAATGGTTTCTTTGGAAAAATAAAAACGCAGGTTCAGGTTTTACCTTTCTATCGTTTTTCGGCTGGGAGATATGCGTGTCCAAACTTGACAAATTTGAAAAAAAAAACTTTTTTTTTTTACCTGAGAAATTCAAATGTGCAATTCAAATTGTTACTGTAAGAAAGCGGTATTATATTTCGTTACTTTGTTTTTTAAATGAAGTTTATGTATTTATTGGTGTATTTTGTGTATGATTAAAAAAAAACTATACTGACCTCTGTTTTTTGCCATCACTTTTTTCAAAATCACTTTTTCTTAAATGCGCAAAGCGCTTTTAAATTTGACAGTGCTGCAATAAAGTATGTTCCTTCCTTACTAAGAATCCGGGTTCAAAACCAAAAGCACTTTGCGCATTTTTAAATAAATTGGTTTTAAAGATTTCACTTAGATTTTAATTAAACACAAAAACATATACTTCTGGTTAAGGCTGATTCTGTTTCAATTCGAACTTTAACTCTTTATTATTTTTAGGTTGTTCAATGAATAAAAAGCGGATTTGGTTCTAACAAGGACTGTAAACTCTTTAGTGAGAAGCGGATTTAGTTCGAACAAGGATTTTAAAAACTTTAGAGAGATCAATAGTAGGAAAACGAGTCCCGCTGAATTTAGGAGACGTTTTTAATAGATTGCTAGTTTCATTAGATCCTCTGATTTCTTGCTCGCACTTGCTGTCAGTGGTCACCAACCGGAGATCTTTCTTTGCTGAATCAATGGAGTTAGTATAACTTGAAGGGAATTATATTAGTTTAAAGGGGCTTGGATGGGATTTAGATTCCGACTATGAGGAAGTAGTTTCACGGTTTTCATTATATGGTGCTTATCATATATATATGACAAGTTTTGACTATGTTTTTTTCTTATTTAATTTTAAGTATTTTTTTTTAATATAGTTTATTTCTTAACAAAAATCGAATAAGGCTAAGTTTCAAACTTCGTAAAAATATCGATATTTTTGATTAGATATTTAAAACGATTTTGTGTGCTAGTTTGAAGTAGCTAGGACATACCATTGATTTTTGGCAAGTTTTTTAGTGAAGGTGTCGCTCATTTTCTCTATATAAAAAATTCGTCTAACATACTTCGTATGGAAATACGTAAGTCCTAGCTATTTCAAACTTGCACTTTAATTGGGTTACAAAACTTCATACTCAAAATCCTTTTAATTTTTTTATATAAAGATTTTTGAATTGGTTCGTAAGATATACGTAATTTAAAAAAAAAAAACATTTTTTGCTTTAAGCTGAATAACGGTAAATTGAAAATGTCTCGAAAACCTATCAATAGAAAAAAAAATTAACTCGATTTTCGGAATAACTCAGCGCTTCTACATAGGAATTGGATAGTAGCATTCATAGAACATTTTTTCTGTAAACCAGTGTAATTGGATCATGAAGAAATTAACGATAATCTTAAATTTGTATTTGAGAATTGAAGTCGGTTTTGACTTTTGCTTAAATATTACTTGTTTGCATTTTATTTAATTTTTTTTTTTAATAAAAGTATAGCTGATTTTTTAATTAATTAATGTTTTTATTTAGATACATTACTTGCTTTTCGATATTTTGTATGCTTAATTTGAGAGTATCTTTAAATTTAAAACATAATGGGTCATAAGCGAATCAAAGACGAGACTGAAAATAATTTCGACTTTTTTGACAAATTTTTCTAAAAAAGTGTTGAATTTATTTTTCCTTTCAACTTTACTTTAAACAACTCATTTATCCCATTTTGTTTTACACTGAAAGGTAAATTTTTGTATCTATTATTTCCATCTTTTACTATATAAAAGATCTCTATATAAATAACTTCACCTGTTTCATGCTCTTTCCTAGTGATTACAACAAATACACACTTAGTTACTGTTACTACATTTTATCGCTTTTAACTTAGTTCTAAGTATTGCGAATTCTTTGGTAAAGCTATCATCAAATCGAAAGGACTCGTTCTTCCTGATTATATTGTAACCTAAACTTACCTATTTTTAATAAAATTAGCTGTGGAAATACTCTATAAAAAATTGGCCACTAATGGGTTAAAATATGGTCATCAATGCGTTAAGTCAAAGTCGTAAATGGGTTAAATTATTCATTTGCTCAATAATAAAATCAAATTAACTTAACATAAGATATTATTCGGCCGCTGTGGTGTAGTGGTAAGCAGTGCGCGCTTCCACTTCGCAGCACCTGGGTTCAAGCCCTGCTCAAAGCAACATCGGAAAAAAAATATAGAAAAAAGGTTTTTTCTTAACAGCGGTCGTCCGTCCGCAGGCAATGGCAAACCTCCGAGTGTATTTCTGCCATGAAAAAACAGCTTCTCATAAAAATACAATCGCCGTTCGGAGTCGGCGTAAAACTGTAGGTCCCTCCGCTTTGTGTGCCTATATCAAGACGCACGCCAACAGTCGGAGGAGAAGCTCGGCCAAACACTAACATATGTGTAAGCGCCAATCTATTATTATTAAGATATTAAAAAAAACTGGGTCACCAAAGGGTTAATGCATGATCATTAATGGGTTAAGCGTCAGAAATTTACTCTTAAGAAGTAGTTCAAGCGAGTCTAACGGCTGAGCATGCGGGAATGCTATGATTTTTGCTAACGGGATTTAATTTTGCTTATTCACAAGTACATAGTACATACAGTGTCGGACACACGGTTGCAATGGTAGCAAGCATAAAATTTGCAAATGCAAATCCAACTGTAAATCCAAAACAATTTCCGTAACATCCTGAAGAGCCCTATAGTTTACCAGACTAACAAAAAAAAAACTGAAAAGGACAGTTCATAAAATTGCCGAGTGTCAACTGCCAATTTACCAAAACTACCAAAATGGATGTGAACCCTCTTAGTGTAACATTAGCATTTATTAACTGATAAATAATTTTGACAGAACAAATTACCTCCTACTTTTCTGTCTCTTTCAAATCAGTGTGCAAATTAACGATTTGGTTACAATTCTAGAACAAATTTAATGTAACTAAAAGCACGGTTGTTGAACAAAACTAGATAAATACATGGTTGTGTTTTTGATTACGTGTTCCCGTAACATATTTTTTACATACATACATATATAATTTAGTGGGAAAACTAAAATAAAAAAATCGTCTTTACGGGGGAAAAATCGTCAAAACGTCATTGAGTTAAAAAAAACGTCAAAATGACGACGAAATCGTCAATTCGGCAACGCTGCATCGTGTTGTTTTCGAATTTGTACGTAAATACACCCGTATCAGCTGAAGCTTGCTCAATTTGGAAATTCAGCAAAAAATTTATTTTTATTTATTTATTCCACTGTCTGGAAGCTTGCTTTAAACCAGCGGTCGGCATTCTAACACATTCAAACGATTCAATAAGTGTGCGTTAAATGCAATGCTCAGCTGCCGCTCTTCGTATACATGTGAAACAAGGTTCATAAAATAGAAGGTTGAGATATGGTGCTGTCAAAAATTTGTTTTCCTCCAATGTCGTAGTTGCGAAGTGAGTTCTGATTGGCTGAAATATTTTACGGAGAAGGAGAGTACACAAAACGCAGAAAATATAGTTGCCGTATAGCATATTTTAGGAATCGTAATCAAATGGGCATTTTTGATATAAACTCGTGGTAAAGCTTATTATAACAACATAAAATGTTATAACTTGACGTGAAACTGGATTAACATAATAATATTCGTACAATAGTGACAAATGAAATGTAAATCGAATGCTTATTGAAATTTGCTGGTGATTTTTTTCTTGAAAGTGGGCAGAACGCACTGGCGCATTTTTAAATAAAATGCGTTCATAACGTTGGCAAAATTTCGCTACCGAAATTGCAATTCATCTTTAGACATACGGTAAAACCGAAATTACCCTTTTTAGTGTAATTTTTCCAATCCAAAACAGCGCACTTAAATTTTTAATAATCTAAATAAACTCAAAGACGCAGAAAAAATCACAAACTTCAACGCAAATGGTCAAACGGTAAATATCAGAGTTACATATATTTGAAATAAAACTTGATGTATTTTTGACTAAAATACTATATTTTTATAAGATATTTTTTTAGGAATCTGGCAACTCCAAAAATTGAGCCATCTACGTCATCAAGATGGCGGCCATGGCTGATGTCGTAACCTTGCATTCTATGAACTTTGCATGTGAAACACATGTGCTCAGAGACCGCTCAGGGAGCTATGGCCTGCTGACCACTGCTTTAAACCATGCAAGCTCTTTTGCAGTTTACATACTTTGTCATTTTGTCGATAACCATATGGCTGCTCCATACAGATTTTTTCTTGTATGTGGCCATGTAGGAAAGCTATCTCAACGTCAAATTGAATAATTTGCATGTTTTTCGCCGCTGCTATAGATATTACTGTCCTTACCGACTCATATCGAACAACTGGCGAGAACTCTTCCGTATAATCTACCGCGCGAATTAGTGAACAGCCTCTAACAACTAGCCTAGCTTTATATTTTTTTTATTTTGCCCCTTGAGTCATATTTCCATTTAAAAATCCATCGATTATTCAACACATGCATATCGTCAGTGCGTTCGACGCGTGTCCAAGTTTCATTTTTCTTCACAGCATTTAATTCGTCATTAACTGCTGCTACCCATTTCACACTGCTTCGCTCTCTAGTGCCTCTTCTATACTCGAAGGTTCAAACTCAGTGTTGCCAACTTTTGATTTTCTGAAAGCACCAAAAACTTGGAAAAGGCGTTTTACCAAACTAAAAGCACCAATTTTTTTTTAGTCAAAGGATGCTTTTTTCGTAACAGTTTGTATTTAACAAAAGCAAAAAATTAACAATATTAACAAAAATACATACATAAATCAATACACAAAACGTTTTCGCTCATAACGATTGAATAGCCTCTACACATGCCATGATGACTCATGCTTACGACGTAATACCGAAGTACTATTAAACTAGTATATCTCGAGAAAGCAAAATCGAATCGCAACAAACGAAAATAATGCCCTAAGTAGAAATGAGCAAAAAATTTGATGTTTTCATTATATAACCTCAAATATCGCAAAAAACTGTGTTTTTGGCGATCTGGGGGTAGGATATCTAAAAATTCTAGTACTAGAGCAATTGTGCGGCCAGATTTAGATTCAGCACCAAGAAACTATGTGTTTTACTCAGGTGGTAAAAAATCAAAATTTATACAAACAATTAGAAAAGAAAAAAAAAGAAATACTTAACTTACCTGCGGACTAGCATTTTCAACGTGAATAGAATTCAACAAGGTGGGTTTGCAACTTCAGGCCCCTATTGCGAGTGTCGACTGGCAGTAGAATAGAAATTTGTCGATCGAGTCGATCATCTTTTATTTTGCTATTGTGTAACTTGATCGATAAAAATTTGTACTATTGTGAATGGTCGATAGAATTGTAAACAGCTGTTTGTTTGTTTACATTTGTTTCTTGAGTGTTTTATTTACATCATTTTTAAAATAATTGCTTTTATTATAAAATTAAAAAAATGGACACAGTTGAAATATGGTTTAGTGATGAAGAAGATGATGCCGAAGCTAATAGATTAGTAGAGTTAGCTAAAGCAAGGAGGGAATTGCGAGATTCGTCGGATCCCTTGGACTTGGAAGGTGTATGTACATGTGTGAGTTTTATGAATAGAAGTTGCGTTCCCGATGCTTCACAGTTTTTAGGCTTTACATGATTTGCAGGAAAAGCTGTTTTCCTCATTAATAAACTTTATGGAAGTTTAAGAAATACGGTACGGTTAAGTTTTTTGTACAATGATGTTGGGTTTTTGTGTCCAAACGCGTGACCCGAGTTTAAAAACTTTAACATAACAAGTGTATTGAAAGAATTCAACTTTAATTTAAAATAAAGATTTCAAATTTCCGAGCACTAGTCAATTAATAAATTATGCAGTTTTTTTGTATAAACTTTTGATGTTGGCTCTGCGCAAAAACACTGTGGATGGCGTAGCCGGAGTTATATGCACAAGAAATATTGTATATGTATCTTTTCCAATAGAAGCGGAGCTTCCTACCCTACTCTTTCCGGAAATTCCTTTGCCTATGTCTTCACTCTCCTGCAGCAGTACGAACAACCGCGCAAGTTGCCTTTTGTTGCTTATAATTTTTGATCTGTAATTCAGACACATACATGCATATGTATATTTCACAATTTTTTACAACTTCCAGTTCAATTGACTTACTTTTTATCCATTATAGTACCACTTTCTTATGTAAATTTTATAAACGCAAACTCCAACGACTAAAAAACAGCAATAGAAGGATGAGCGATTAAAAAGTATTCACAGTCGCTAATTGAGCGACTAAGCGACACTCGCAATAGCATCGATAATCGATAATCGCTTAATAGTCGTTTATCTACTGCCAGTCGACATTCGCAATAGGGGTGTCAGCTTTTATCAATCATGGTTGTATTTTAGTGCATTTGAATTTGTATATTCTTGTAAATTCCGCATCTTCATGAGACATCACAGCATATAATATTTCAAATTATTTCAGGTTTTAACTATCTTGGAGTAATATTAGTTCAAAAAAGCACCAGAAAAGGCACTAGGCACTAAGTATTTTTTTGGCGTTTTAATTTTCAAAAAGCACTAAATCTAGTGCTTAAAGCACCAAGTTGGCAACTATGTTCAAACTGCACTGTGTGAACTTCAGCTTCGATTTGTTGCTCACCAGGAGGGTTAGAACCACCGCAAGCCTAAATCGAAGCAAATGAAGTGAAAAAGCGTAGCAGAAAAATAAAATTCCGTAGTATATATTTTTTATGTATATTGGCTCGTCATAATTTGCCTTTTTTAGTTAAAAAAATTAAATAATGTATAACAATAGCTTTTAATCGTGTCCTGCAATTATACTATTTAGCATCTATAAAGGAAATGCAACGTAAAAATGTTCCATATTTCTTATATAACACTCTAAGGTTTTGTTTTTTTTCGTGAACGTAGCTTCATTTTTTTTTTAAATAGGATAATTTCAGGGAGTCCTTGAACAAATGAAGCACCAATGAAAATCAAAAACCAATAATTAAAAAAAATTAGCATTTGAATACCATTTCATTATTACGATTCATGGCCTTATAAATCGCTTTTTTGGAAAAGTTCAGAAGTTAAAATTTATTATATACGTACATTGTAATTGAAAGCAAATCAATCTTTGACCTCTTCAATTTAAAAAATAAAGTGTAGTATTTTTAGCCAAAAATGTATTTGAAGGCCACATAAATTTTAAAAGCTACTTGAAAAAATAGCCCTAAAACCATTTTTTTGAGTTCAGATATTGAAATAAGTGCTCTTTATTATTTGGGAAAGAAATCCGTAGTAGATCGTAGGTAAAGCGGAGTAGCTAGTATATTTGTAATTCTCATCAAAAATCGTAGCAAATCTACTACGATCATAGTGAAGTTCTAACGCTGCTCACCAGCACTCTCCTTTTGCTTAGTTGCACTCCTCGTTTCGTACGCCTCTCTGTAATTTTCGTATTTCTTTTTCTGTTTCCTCGTACAATCATTCGCTGATGGAGATTGCATTTCTTCGTCATTGCTTACTACTGCTTTATCCTCAACCCCACTTTGCACTGATTCACTGTACTCATTGCGTTTTTCTCCCATTTTGTGCGCTGCCCTTTAGATACGAAAACGTATGCATCAGAGCCGAATATTCCTAAATGCTTGACCGATGGTCTCTTACCGAACCATTTTTCATAACGGGTGATGCCATCTAAAACTTCAGTCGCTTATGCCCATAAATACAGAGGCAACTCCCTTTCATGCAGCAGGGCTTTCGTGCATTCAACCACTGTTCGATTTTGCCGTTCTATGAACCCATTCTGTTCTGGTGCTCTAGGTGTACTTACTTCATGCTTGATACTTTGTTGCAATAGAAATTTGCGCACATCATCGTTGCAAAACTCACACCCTGCGTCTGAGCGTAATCCTTTTATTTTATGACCATCCGCTTGCACTTCAGCCACGAAGTTCATCAGCTTTTAAAGCACTTCAGTTTTACTTTTTCTGGAGTGGTCGTCATTTAAAAGCATAAAATGGTTTGCGCCCCCAGTGGCTGGTGCGCTTATTTTCCCACACAGGTCCACATGGAAGGTCTGCCCAGGTAATTTTGCACTATTTGTGCCAGTCTTCAGAAATGATTGACGATGTTGTTTGCCATGAGTGCAACCTTTACAAAATGGTATTTCGCCTGAGGTATCTGCAATTTTTAAGTCTGAAACTATGCTTTTAATACTCATTTCTTGAAGTGTTTTAAAATTTACATGTCCCAAACATTCGTGCCAAGGTTTGATTGCCTCAGAACAAAGTACATTAATACTTGCGTAGTTAGCTGCTATTGGCGTCAAATTTATTTTATATAATCCACTTTCTTTATTGCCCTCGACAACTGCTTTATTTTGCTTCATGAATAACACTCGCCCTGTGCCCTTTTCAAACTTGACCTCCTTCGATTTCGTCGCTTTTGATATTGAAATAAAATCAGGATCAATACGTCACTTATTGTGTATGCAGTTTGGAATCCAACAGAAACGTTTACCTGTAAGTCGCCTTTCCCAACCACTTTCAGTTTGCCTCCATCTCCAACTCGCTCATAGAATACTTTATCCGGTAACTCAGAATAGTTAAAGATTAGCTCCCTCTGGAAAGATATGTGGTCCGTAGCTCCAGAATCGGCGTATAATACATTCAGGTTTTTGCTTTGCGATTCAGTCGATTTGTGCAAAATAAACAAATGTGAATTATCAGCATCAGCTGATTTCGGCCTTTTGACGTTAGGCTCCCTTCGTAGAGCTAATGGATGTCCATTGCGTTCACGCTTGACTTATTGGTCCTTTTGCTTTTTACGACATTCTCTGGCCCAATGACCATCTTTTTGACAGTAGTTGCATTTTCCTTTACGCTTTGTGAAGGTATGGTTGCCTTTAATTGATTTTGCCACGTAGGCTGATTTGTACACCATTGTGCGTGTCATCTACGCGTAAATTGATGAGTGCCTCCTCATTAATTAGATGCTCAGTTAATTTTTCAACCTTTTGCGCATCGTTTGGAACGGCATAGCAGGCAGTGCGAACATGATAATATTTCGCTGGAAGACTACTTAAAATTTTTGCTATTATCATCGGCTCTTTCTGCTCAAGATTAGTTTCTCTTAACGTTCTGCAAGCGACTTTACTGTTGCGATGTATTCGATCATGATCTCCTCTCCTCCCATCTTGCAATTAATAAACTTTTCAAACAGGACTTGGGCTGATTGATCGCTTTTTTCAAAGTAAACAGCTTGAAGTCTAGACCACATTTGCGCTGCCGTTCCGCAGTCGGTCAAATACTTCAATTGGTCTAACTCAATTCCCCTCATTATAAATGCCTGAGACTCGGCATCTTTCTCATCCTATACCAACGCGTTTGACGTAGGTCTGGCTTCAGTGCCCAATATGTGTTTCTTTAATTAGTTTTCCGCCATATAAATTTCCATTTGGCGGCGCCACAGCTGGTAGTTTTGTCCATTGAAGCGGTAAATCGGATACGTCTTGGATTCTGACATGGTTACCTTTGCTTCTGGCTCAGCAATATTTAATGTTGTACCAAGTTCTATAATTTTAATAGATCCACAAAACTCCGCGGTTTCCACAATTGCTGAATCGGCGTTCAACGTGCTATGCGCTTTTTGGGAAATTTCCTCTATACGCGATGTCAGAAGAGCACAAAGTTTTGGCCGTGGCAAACTGGGTCCATAGCCTTTTGCGATTTTTGAATGAATAAAACGCGGATCTTGAAATTCAGTTTTTGTGATCGCTAAATCTTAGAGCCGGAAGTCCATACCCGAGCCAAAAAGGAACAGAAGGCAGGACAGGCGCGAAAAATGAAATTATGTATAAAATGTACACAAGAAACTTGTTATAGTACAACATTGCTGCCATATCAATTTATACGTATACACAACTTAAGAAAGCGATTTCTTCAACAGTACAGTATTTCTTCAATCAGTACGCTTATGTCCTGATTTTTTTAAATTTGCACTGAATTGTGCTGAATTTTCAATTCTGAGCATACAAATTTGTAAAAGGGTTCTTTCCACCGAGCTTGGTACACGGTAACTCGGTAATTGGTAATTTTTCCTCATGTATTTTGTTTGTGTAATAATATTTTACACAAACAAAGTACTTTACGATTTACTTAATGTTTTTACATAACGTTGGAACTTCCTTAAAATTTATTGTAAAAATTAAGACGAAAATAATTTAATTATAGTTGACATATTCAGATAAGGTTTGGTATGCGCAAAAAATTTATACAAAAGAGCAATTGTTTTATGGGCATATCACAGGGTCATTACGTACCAGTTGCGATAATATCATGGAGTATAATTTATTTAAAAAAAGGGCTGACGTTTTTGTCGAGTGTTGTTAGTTATCTCGAAAATAACTTTCAGTTTAATAACAATAAATTTGAATAATTGAATGGCTTTGCCTTCAACTTACAATTCGTTTTTCTAAATTTACTGAGAGTTTTGCATACAAGACATCGAGTTAGATACTCTTTTTGGCAAATCCTTAGTCTTTCAAAGTTTTTGCGCAGTTGAAAAAAAGTAATTTAAGCCATGAGAAAATGCGGATAAAGTCTTTAAATAGTGGTACGTTTCCACAGTTTGAAAAAATATGTAATTTTGTTTTTTTAATACCACGCTCAAACGAAAAATTGATAGAGTGTTTTGAGACTGAACTACGTTTTATTTATATACTAAAATCGTCTTTCGTTTGAAAGCCGAAATAATGCATATGAAAAACGAAGTAATGCATACATGCACAGTTTCGGTTGAAAACCGAAATATGTAATGCATATGTGGAAATACTGAAATTATGCATATGTACACTTTCGTTTGAAAACCAAAATAATGCGTGTGGCTATTTGACATATTATATCTATGAAGAAACCAATCAAAACGTGTTAAATTTTTGTTACTAATATGATCGACCCTGAAATTAAACTGGTTGACCGGGTCATTTCCCTATATTCATATATCTGAATTAATTAATTCAAACTCACAAAATGTTATATTTCATCTACACTTTCTTTCTGTCTTGCAGGAATTACTTATTGAAATCGAAGCTTTCTGTGTCGGCTTCAGTCGTATAAAAGAGGCTGTAGGCTTATATCGCCTTTTGAAGAACTTGGAGCTCGGTGATCATGGGTCTAATGCCAACTCCGGAAGTTTATCATATTCTACAAATAAAAGCGAGAGCATATCACCGAAATGAGAATAAATAATTGTTATTGACTTAAAAATAATCTTACTAATATTATAAATGTGACAGTTTGTATGTTTGGATGTTTGGGAAATCATCACGCGGAAACGACTGAGCGGATGTGCATGAAATTTGGTACGCAGATAGCTTATGGGCCAGATTGGTTAATAGGCTATTTTCGTAAGAGTTGCCACCTGTTAAAAAAGTTTAATTTATTTAATATGCGGGAACGACTGAATGGATTTGAATGAAAATTTGCACACAGATAGCTTATGACCTAGATCGGAAAATAGGCTACTGTTCTTAAGAGTTGCCACCTGTTAAAAAAGATTCATTAAATTAATACCTGGAAACGACTGAATGGATTTGCCTCAAATTTTGCAAGCAGATAGCTTATGACCTACAGTAGAAAATAGGCTAATTTTTGGAAGAGTTGCCACCTGTTAAAAAAGTTTAATTTATTTAATATGCGGGAACGACTGAATGGATTTGAATGAAAATTTGCACACAGATAGCTTATGACCTAGATCGGAAAATAGGCTACTGTTCTTAAGAGTTGCCACCTGTTAAAAAAGATTCATTAAATTAATACCTGGAAACGACTGAATGGATTTGCCTCAAATTTTGCAAGCAGATAGCTTATGACCTACAGTGGAAAATAGGCTAATTTTTTGGAAGAGTTACCACCTGTTAAAAAAGTTTAATTTATTTAATATGCGGGAACGACTGAATGGATTTGAATGAAAATTTGCACACAGATAGCTTATGACCTAGACTGGAAAATAGGCTACTTTTTTAAGAGTTGACACCTGTTAGAAATGTTTAATTAAATTAATATGTGGAAATGACCGAACTGATTTGCATGAAAGTTCGCACGCAGATAGCTTATGACCTAGACTGGAAAATAGGCTACTTTTTTCAGAATTGCCACGTGTTTGAAAAAGAAATTTTGCTCAAAGATGGTTTATGACCTGGACTGAAAAATAGGCTACTTCCTTAACCGGTTTTAGTACACTTACTACGGATTTCGGAAGGATGGTAATAGACTGAAAGTAAGTCCGATAGCTCAAGGCCCCTCCCATACAAATTGGAATTTTCATATTACATACATATCTCTGGAAGCATTTGTGGGAGAGAACTGAAACTTGGTATAGTGATATGCATGTGAAATCAATGTTGGCATTAATCGATTGATGTTTTAATTAGTTAGTTAATTCGATTAAATTCAATCTGATTACAGTTAATCATGATTAATTTTAATCGACTGAAACAGTTAACCGTAACCGCGATATAAAAAATTAATTTTTAATCATTAACTCTTAATTTGATCAAGTAGGTTTGGTGATTAATTAAGTTATGCTGGAATTTTCCTGTGCACACAAAGCAAGTTAATCGGTATGGCTAAGTCGGGCTTCCTCATCAATCTAAGCAATTTGGTGTGCATTTTTATTAAGATATATGTATACCAACAAACGTTTTACAAACTAGGTTTGTAAAAGTTCCCAGTTTATGTATTACTAATAACAATAATAATTATTTTTTTATATTACGTGCTTTTTATAAGCGTAAAACACAAAATAATTACTATAACTGGTGTTTGGTTTCAAACTCGGACAAACTAGACAAATTAATCAGATTTTATATTTAATTGGATTAACGATTAATGTTTTAAATTAATTAAACGTAATCGCAGCCAGCGATTAACGATTAAAAAAATGTTGTCATTAATCGTACAGCTGATTACGACTAATTAATTTTAATCGTCAAACGCGATTAACATTTTAATCCTTAATTTCTAATCGTTAATCAGATTAACAGTTTGCCAACACTGTGTAAAATCATTTTCATATTCACGGAGAAAAATGGACGTTTTTGGAAAAATTGCCGTAGCACCTCCCATACTGGCTGAAAGTTTCATATTGCATATCTCTTCAAATGTTTGGGGTAAAGCACTCAAGCTTGGTATGGAAATACATATGTATACATGTATGTATGTGAAACTAATACCATACTCATGGAGAAAAATGAGAGTTATTGGAAAAGGTGGTGTGGCAACTCCCATGCAAATTGATTTTTCTATGCTGGAGGTGTTTATTGCAGAGGACTGGAACTTGGCATCGAGATGTGTATACAAAATTAATTCCATACTCATAGAGAAGAATTTGTGTTATTCGAAAAGGGGACATGGTTCCTGCCGTACAAATTTACTGTTTTATACTGCTTATCTCTAGAGGTGTTCATGGTAGAGTACTGGGACTTGGTACTGGGGTATGTAAAAGCAATTCTAAATTCATGGAAGAAGATTGGGGTTATAAGAAAAAGGGGCGTGGCACTTCCAGTAAAAATTTACTTTTTCTTGCCACATATCCCTGGAAGTGCTTGTGGAAGCCAGAATAAATTTCATTAAATGGAAAAGGGAGAGCAGGGTTCGACGTTATAATCTAAAGCTCTCTTGAGGCATTTGCTACAGTAATGAGAAGTGGTATTTTATCAAGGCCAGGTTACTAAATTTGAGTTGGAAATATTAGAACTCGCCGTGGCACCACGAAGAAGGTTTCACGTTCACGCGTCGTATACCTGGAAACCTTTTAAGGTAAACTTAGAGGGAGTAGAGAGGAGATTTTATAATTTCATAGTTTTAAACGGCCTAATTACCTTAACTCGCTTAGAAAATAACGAGCTATAACGAAATGGGCACAGAAATAAATCTAACATCATTAAATTATTTTTCCTATTTGTATAAAAGCGCGGGGTGAAACCCGCGGGTATAAGCTAGTTGATCATATATGTGCTCGGGTGCCGACCAACTTAAAACAAATAAATTTTTTTTTTTAAATAGCGGACGCCCCTAGCAGACAATTCAAACCTCCTGCCATGAAAACCAGCTTCTGAGGGTATAAAAATGAGTACTTTAATACTCGATACCTTATTTGGTGATTTTACTCGATACTTTGCAAAGTACTCGTAGTATCGAATACTTTTTAAAAAACACACTTTTTAAATTTTTTCTTCCATTGGCAACCCAATTTTGTTTGCTTATATGGATTATTATCATTCAATTTTGTCCATCACTTAAGATAAACTGAAATCTTTTATAGTCTGTTGCATAACATAAACCAAATAAGTTAAAGTTTAATGGCCTTATTCATGAAAAATAAAGTAGGTCTAAAGAGCTAATAAAATGACATTTTCATATATTTTTCAGTTTATAAGCCTTTTTTATTTTTTATGAATAAGGCCTTACAACTTTACGCAAAGTTCCCGAAAATTCAGAATTTTTAGATACTTTTTGGGTACGCAGTTTTGTAACCTATTCAACTTTACTTGTAGCCTACTACCGTCAAATCTTAATTCAAGCTTGCACATTGTTTACTAAAATTGAATAGGCTACAAAAATGCATACCTGAAAAGTTTACAAAAATTCTTAATAAAATTATAAAATATGTGTGTATGTACATTTAAGGTTAAAATTACTTCTAACGTGAAAGTAAGTTCTGTAATGAAATAAAAATCAAATATTTTAAATTTTTATTGTTTTAATTTCAGGAAATAACTAGATATACGATTGAAGAATAAAATAATTTTAGTATCCCAAAAAACGTATTTTAATGAGTCCGATACTGAGTAGTATCGATACTTTTTCCCTGATACTTTTAGAGTATCGATACCTTGAGCTCGATGCCAGAATGAGTACTCAGTATCGATACCAAAGTCTCAAATTTCGAACCCTAGGCAAACTATAGATAGTCGCGACTATCGTTAGTGGGTGATATTTTTTTGTTTTAACTATCGATAGTCTGCGATAACCGCCTATTTTGAAAAATATAAAAATCTAATTGGGGTGTATTCATTGTCAAAATTAAGTTTGTACTTAAAGTTGGTTGTAACTTTATGGACAGATAACTCATCCAAATTATGTCAACAAGGTACAACTAACTTTAAGTACCACCTTAATTTTGACTATGAATAGGCCCCCATTGCGTTAAATATAGTTTTTTACAGACCATAAGGACCTACCTTAATAATGAATGTATGATTTAAAAAACTAAACATAGTACGTATTTTGATTTCTAAAGCCAATTGTTTTTATTTAAGAAACAGTTATGATATTTTTTTCTACTGAAAACGTTAGGCCAACATAGTTGCTATATATTCTTTTATATAAAAGTATTGCCGCTTTATACAATGCACATTCATCATTTTTGTGTCTTAACTTTGGAAAATTTTCGATAGTGAAAATTCCCGATAGTTTTGAAAAACTATCGATAGTGAAAAATACCAAAACCATCGGTAGTATCGATAATACCATCGATAGTTTGCCACCACTAAGTAGGCGTAGAACTGTACGTTTCTCCCCTTTGTATGAAAACATCAAGTCCCGCACCGCAAATCGGAGGAGTAGCTCGGCCAAATACTAGCGTATTATGTAAACGCTAAGCTATTATTCAGCCCTATTCTGCATTTCGACTCGAATCGAAATTTTCTCCGTTTGGCAACTTTGGTATTCTGCGTTCCGTTTCGTTTCGATCAATCTTCGAAATTTACGATTGTACCTATTCTACATTTCGATCGTAGATACGATTTTCTAAGTTGCAAATTTGTTGACGGAGAACGTTTCGATTGTTATTTTCGTGGGTTTAAATATTAAAATTTTATAAAAAAATTAAGTGCAACATAATGTGCATGATTGTCATCATAAATGAAATCTCTCGATTTCTTTGTTTTCGCGAGCGGTAATACGGGCAATACGAAAAATTGGCTCACATAATGGCAACCAAAAGGGATATTGCGCGACGTTTTCAAAGTGGAAGTCCAGGCGTTTTTGTTTACATCTTATTAATTATTATTATTATTAATATTATAAATGTGAAAGTTTGTATGTTTGGATGTTTGGGAAATCATCACGCGGAAACGACTGAGCGGATGTGCATGAAATTTGGTTCGCAGATAGCTTATGGGCCAGATTGGTTAATAGGCTATTTTCTTAAGAGTTGCCACCTGTTAAAAAAGTTTAATTTATTTAATATGCGGAAACGACTGAATGGATTTGAATGAAAATTTGCACACAGATAGCTTATGACCTAGATTGGAAAATAGGCTACTGTTCTTAAGAGTTGCCACCTGTTAAAAAAGATTCATTAAATTAATACGTGGAAACGACTGAATGGATTTGCCTGAAATTTTGCAAGGAGATAGCTTATGACCTACAGTGGAAAATAGGCTAATTTTTTGGAAGAGTTACCACCTGTTAAAAAAGTTTAATTATATTTATACGCGGATACGACTTAACGGATTTGTATGAAATTTTGCACACAGATAGCTTATGACCTAGGTTAGAAAGAAGGCTACTTTTTTAAGAGTTGACACCTGTTAGAAATGTTTAATTTAATTAATACGAGGTGCCACGGCGAGTTCTAATACTTCCAACTCAAAGTTAGTAACCTGGCCTTGATAAAATACCACTTCTCATTACTGTAGCAAATGCCTCAAGAGGGCTTTAGATTATAACGTCGAACGCGGCTCTCCCTTTTCCATTTAATGAAATTTATTCTGTCTTCCACAAGCACTTCCAGGGATATGTGGCAAGAAAAAGTAAATTTTTACTGGAAGTGCCACGCCCCTTTTTCTTATAACCCTAATCTTCTTCCATGAATTTAGAATTGCTTTTACATACCCCAGTACCAAGTCCCAGTACTCTACGATGAACGCCTCTAGAGATAAGCAGTATAAAACAGTAAATTTGTACATCAGGAACCATGTCCCCTTTTCGAATAACACAAATTCTTCTCTATGAGTATGGAAT
>NW_016157232.1:143038-150995 GCF_001687245.7 Rhagoletis zephyria
AAGAAGGTTTCACGTTCACGCGTCGTATACCTGGAAACCTTTTAAGGTAAACTTAGAGGGAGGAGAGAGGAGATTTTATAATTTCATAGTTTTAAACGGCCTAAATACCTTAACTCGCTTAGAAAATAACGAGCTATAACGAAATGGGCACAGAAATAAAATCTAACATCATTAAATTATTTTTCCTATTTGTATAAAAGCGCGGGGTGAAACCCGCGGGTATAAGCTAGTTATTATATAATTATAAGTTGTTTCGATCTGATAGGGTAGACAGAAAAGGTGGTGGAGATGTTGTTTTCTGCAAAAAGCACCTAAAAACCAATCAGGTTTGGCAATCACATTCGGAAAGAAGCTGCGCAGAGTACCTGTCTGTCGAAATGTCTAGCCCCTCGTCCAAAATCCTATTGTCTTGTGTGTATACTCCCTATAAATATTTCAGCCTATGTGACTTTTTTAATTTTCCGTCCACTGTTTCTGTAGATTATGAAGAAACTCTTTTTTCTGTTGTTGTGAAACGAGGCTGACAATAAACCGCGGACAGCGTAATATCACCTTGCTTTGCTTGTACGCCTATTGATGTTGCTTGCAGATAATTCTCGGCAACTACAGTCAAATGATAGTGTTTAATCCGGTTTTTGACTAAAATTCCAGTTCCGCCATGCGCTTTTTCATCTGGATGATTCGTGCAATAAAAGGTATATCCCGAAATATCAAAATTATATCTATTAGTTAGGTGTGTTTCAGCCAAGAGCATTATGTCAATTTCCTTGTCCTTAAGAAATTTTGACAGCTCTAGTTTGTGGCGAGGAATGCCATTTGCATTCCCGAGGGCTATTTTAAGTGAGGTCATTATCTTGTTTGCTGAGTGGCAAACAGTTTGAGCAGCGTATTTTGATTTCGCATGAGTTCTTGCATTGTGTTTTGTATGAAAGTCATGAAATTCATCATGTTATGTTGCATCGACGCTATCATAGCTTCGATATTGGATCGTTTACCGTATTGTACATGGGGATGCTGTTCTTGCGGCGCAACTTCAGGTGCAGTTTTTGTAGGGGCAGGGTTTTCTAAGCCTAATTTTAAGGCACTTGCAAACGAGACGCCATTGACGGTGTTTGATAGAACTGTTGGCGACGTGGCTCTTTTGACGAAGAAAACATCAGGATTCGTTTGGGAGGGTACAAAGGCATTCAATACATTATGAGTACGTACGGAAGCTACGCGTTGGTTGATCCGGTTTTTTAACTCCTTATAGACTGGACAGCCTCTGTAGTTTGCTGTGTGGTTTCCACCGCAGTTACCACAATTTTTGGCACGCAGGTCTTCTTTGTTTGATGTGGAAGTGGCAGAGACATGTAACTCTCCACAAGCTACGCACACTGAGCGAAGCGTGCAGTAAGACCTAGTATGACCATAGTCCTGGAAGTTGGTGCATTGTATAGGGTCATTTCTCTTATGCGGTTCTTCCACAGTTATCCTACGATGCAGCAGATATTTTAATTTGTTCTTCAAGGTCTTCCATAACTTCCCCAGCTTCAACGCTTGGTTCAATACCTTTAATTACAATTTTTAGACCTTTTTCACTTTTAAGATGGTATGTATAAAATTTTGTTTTTGTGCCATTCAGGTATTTGGACACTGTTCGAAATTCCTGTTCGGAATAAATTTGAACTTTAGTTTCGCGAATATTTCCCTTAGATAGTGGGATAATATGAAACTTATTACTACCTATTAGTTGAGTGAATTTTTTAACAAGAGTGCTTGAATTCTCTTCTCTTATAAAAATCGGAGGAGGTTTGGCATTAGTAGCTTTTGCAGCACCTTCAGAAATTTGGCTATTCACATCATCGGCGTTGTCTTTTAGCAGTGCAAATCTATTCGTACTGACTTGCTGAGTACAGTTTAGGCGGTTTATTTTTTTCTTACTGCCCGTTGAATTTTGCGGACTAAGTTTTCTTTTTATTGTAACATAGCGGTCTATTCCAGTCTGTATGGCGGCATTTTTAGTTGTTTCGTTTTTCAACTCTTCTTGCGCTTTACCTTTGTTGCCAGTGTAAGTGCTTGCACTCAAGTCAATTTGTGCTTGTTCAGCAAGAATAGGCCGGGCTGTTGACACCGCTGTGCAGCCGGCAGGTACCGGTGTTGTGTTGTTGGCGGCATTTTTAGTTGTTTCGTTTTTCAACTCTTCTTGCGCTTTACCTTTGTTGCCAGTGTAAGTGCTTGCACTCAAGTCAATTTGTGCTTGTTCAGCAAGAATAGGCCGGGCTGTTGACACCGCTGTGCAGCCGGCAGGTACCGGTGTTGTGTTGTTGGCGGCATTTTTAGTTGTTTCGTTTTTCAACTCTTCTTGCGCTTTACCTTTGTTGCCAGTGTAAGTGCTTGCACTCAAGTCAATTTGTGCTTGTTCAGCAAGAATAGGCCGGGCTGTTGACACCGCTGTGCAGCCGGCAGGTACCGGTGTTGTGTTGTTGGCGGCATTTTTAGTTGTTTCGTTTTTCAACTCTTCTTGCGCTTTACCTTTGTTGCCAGTGTAAGTGCTTGCACTCAAGTCAATTTGTGCTTGTTCAGCAAGAATAGGCCGGGCTGTTGACACCGCTGTGCAGCCGGCAGGTACCGGTGTGTTTGTTGTTATTGTTGGCGCGATTGTGGTAGTAAAAGATGTCACTGTACTAGTTGTTGTTGCAGCTATATTTGGGGATATGTTATCACTTACCGAATTTGACGTAAGCGTTGGGGGTGAAATGTGATACGGCCCAGGTGAAGCGCACTCTTCACTAAGATTGGAGGGCAAGTCCGCTGACTTGAATCTTGAGGAGGTTTGAGGGTAGTCGATGGATTGGGCTTTGCGCTTTCGCTGTCACTGGGACCGAATAGAGAAATATGCGTTGTTGCGTTGAACTGAAAGCCGGCGTCCATTTTGCTCGCGTTGCTTCTGGGCTCGGATTTCAGCTTCATTCATCGCTTTCTGTTTTCATTTGGTTTGTTTGTTTATTTTATTTATTTTTATTTTTTTTAATTTTTTATTTTTATTTTTTTTTTGTTTTATTAATTATTGTTTAGCACAATATTTAATGACTACGAAGCGAACTTAAAAACACGTCCGCACTCTTCAACGTTCGAACTGAAAAAAAATTATAATAGACTTAGCGATAGGGTAAAACCTTGACCGCCCGCAGACTGCCCGGGTTCCAACTTTGCATGGCTTTTCCTCGAAGCTAAGTCATGTAGAGCTGTAGCTCGCTTCTGCAAATCTTCTCTACCGATTATTTCTCTACTGTTAAAGAATATACGTCATTCTCTACTACTCATTGGCAGTAGAGAGCAAGACGACGAATTCAGATATAAATTCGCCCTGGTAGAGAATTGGGACAGAGACGAGTTACTGGACTAGCGGAGGTGCTGTACTGTGAAGACCGAGTAAGTTCGGCAATTGCGGGGTGGCTCACTCACGCCAACGAATGCGAATATAGTATCTTTTTTTCTCTTACTGTCTTCTTCAATGGGCGCTTTGGCGGTCGGGGACAAACCGCCCAGTATCCTCCCCGAGCATCTATATTCGTAAGACGTTCACACGCGCTCCCACCGGGAGTCGTGAACTGCCTGACAATCCGCACTCCCATTAGGATGGTCTTTTCAGAGTTTTGACGAGTTCTCCTTATCAAAATGTCTAATTCCTTTCGCAGTTTTGACGAGTCCTCCATTAAGAAAATGTCTCTGTGGCCGCAAAACCATAATGAATAAGAAACAAAATGAATATATACACTTTTTTCCCAGCCGGCGGACGGCTATAAACTCGCGGCCAAGTGTCGTTTTCAGGACAGCTTGCCCTGTGTTCTTCTGAGCGGTGTGGAACTAGTGGGGGGCGGGGTGTTAGGACCGACTAAGTCCGGCAATTGGGGGGGGGGTTTCCCAGTCGAATATGCTAACTCTGACCTAATTTTTATTTTTTTTACCAGAATTACGAAAACCACCCTGACGTACTGAAACCCCTGATTGAACCTTTTACATCATTAAATTCATTGTTCTACAAGTGCAAGAATGTTAGGAGTCCGACTCTTATTCTTCTTCTTTTTTGGCGCTGTAACCGCCTAAGCGATTTTGGCCGAGTTCAGCAAAGCACGCCAGTCGTTTCTCCTCTGTGCCAACTGACGCCAATTGGAAACGCCAAGTGAAGCCAAGTCCTTCTCCACCTGATCTTTCCATCGCAGTGGGGGCCTCCCTCTTCCTCTGCTACCACCAGCGGGTTCCGAGTTGAATACTTTCAGAGCTGGAGCGTCGGTGTCCATTCGAACGACATGACCAAGCCAGCGGAGCCGCTGTATTTTAATTCGCTGCACTATGTCCATGTCGTTGTAAAGCTCATACAGCTCATCGTTCCATCGTCTGCGGTACTCGCCGTCGCCAACGCGTAAAGGCCCGTAAATCTTCCGCAAAATCTTTCTCTCAAACACTCCAAGAGCCGCCTCATCGGATGTTGTCATTGTCCATGCTTCTGCGCCATATACCAGCACGGGCATGATGAGTGACTTATAGAGCGTGGTTTTCGTACGTCGAGAGAGGACTTTACTCCTGAATTGCCTACTCAGTCCAAAGTAGCACTTGTTGGCAAGAGTGATTCTACGTTGGATTTCAATGCTGACATTATTATCGGTGTTAATGCTGGTTCCCAAGTAAACGAAATTCTCTACTTTCTCGAAATTGTAACTGTCAACAGTGACGTGGGTGCCAAGGCGCGAATGTGCTGACTGTTTGTTTGATGACAGGAGATACTTCGTCTTGTCCTCGTTTACCACAAAAATGAAGAGCAGCAGCTGGGGCCATACTTACACTTTTTATTTCATAACTTTTAACTCGGAGAGGAATAATTAATTTACAGATTTAACGATCATTAGTTAAGTGCACGTTAAAGCTAATTTAAAAAACGTTTCTGAGTGCGGCTGTTAGACAAATATTTAGCGTAAAGGAAATTTATTTGAAGCCAGTTAAAAGAAGCAATGGCAGAATATATGTTTTTGTATATGTTACCGGCCAAACCCGTTCTTAGGACAAACTAGTTTTGCCTAGGCTAAACTAGATCAGGCTCCACAGTATTTTTGCGTAGAACACCTTTTAAAGCAGGCGGCGTTCGGCCGCGCTTCAAAAAAACAACCATCATCAATCCAACTCCAGGTACGCAGTCCACTTTATTGTTGTGTCCAACTTGTTTCCGCGTTGGACGGATGTATCGGAGCTGGGAAGAACTAGTTTAGCCTATGAAAAACTAGTTTGTCCTAAGATCGGGTTTGGCCGGTAACATATACATTAGGTTTGTATAGTAACTTCTCCAGTAAAAGATTGCAGCGAGAGCGTACAAGCAAAACAGACGTAAAATTGAGAAGAAGAGAAAACTAGAAACAGAAAGAGTTATTGAACACAAAACCAGTAAAAACTTGCAAGTGAGCAGTTGTTGCACTGTTTAGGCATTCTGCTGTAAAC
Source organism: Rhagoletis zephyria (assembly GCF_001687245.7). NCBI lineage: Eukaryota > Metazoa > Arthropoda > Insecta > Diptera > Tephritidae > Rhagoletis > Rhagoletis zephyria. The sequence continues at coordinate 148,511 of NW_016157232.1, forward strand.
ATTTTTCTATTTATAAATCAGTTTTAAACTCTTTGCTTTACACACAAGCACTTAAACAGTCCAGTACATCATTAATATTTTGATTTCCACTTATTTATTTACGCTTAACCCTTTCAACAAATGGCAGCTTTTGACATTCATTCTTCTTTTTCTTCTGCTAGCTAATTTCTGCTAGTAAAAATTTCACTAGTAAGAATTTGCAGCTCTCCTGTGTTCAGAGATCGAAAATAACCGTCACTAAGTGTTTTGAATGTTGTTTACCACTGACACAAATGCAGTCTGCACACGGTTCGTATAGCTTTAGACGCGTATAAAATTTTTTATGCAGCAACGATTCCTCTACGCCTCACGATCTGCACACGAAGCAACTTCAAAGCGTCAAAGGATCGGGCAAAAAATGTTAAGTGATGCAAAATTATTATTTCTTTAAATAATTTTCAGTTATTTTTCTATTATTTGCACGGATTTTATTGTTTCATCGTTTTTGTTTTATGAAATGAAACAAACTTCTTCTTTTTCTCTTTTCTAAGCGTACGTACGCCTAGCTACCAACACTGCTGTACGCCAAGCGATTTGCAGCTAGCTTGCTTTGACGAATTCGTGAAGCTGAAAGCGTACAACTTTCGTATGTAGCATCTAATACGCTTCTAAAGCATCGAGCCGTGTGCAGACTGCCAAACCCTCATCTCTCAAGCAGAGTGTTTCTCACCGTGGCATATCACTGTGCGATCTTTTTGTGTTTTCCGTTGCGGGTTATTTATCAACTGCTAAAATTTCCCTTAGGCCAAGACACTTTTGCAAGGACTTTTATTTTTAAGTGTCTTAATTTGTGGGTTATTGTAAGACTGAAAAATGTAAGTGGAAGTGAAAGCAATGCGTTAGGCATTTCTTTACATGACATATACGTACACAAGGGATGGCAAAATATCAGGAAAATTTGGATCGCGGGATTTCGGGATATTTCTTAGGTAATCCCGGGATCCCGGGATTTATCCCGGGATTCAAATTGAGTCATAAATTTTATGAATATGAGTAAAAATTCAATATCTGAAAGCATTTAAACCTACCATGAAATAAAACTATTTAAAATTTATGATAAACCGATTGTAAAACTCATATATCGCTAGCTTAGAGTGAAAAGTTGCTAACTTCACTTTTAACGAAAAATCATATTTTGATACAGAAGGCTAGTTAAATTAATATTGCATCGTTTCGAAAAGGGTAAATGTCCTTTTTTTATGTTTTCTCGTTTATATTCAATGAAAGGAAAATTTGCTAAGGCAAAAAAAAGCTCCGAAAATTCGATAATGCCAAAAAAGTTCGAAATCTTTTAATAAAGATCGAATCCCTCTGATTCATATGGAGTTTTGCTTTGCTTTAAACAGGCAAAATGTTGTATTGAAAGTTTTGCGAAATACTTGAACAAAATGGCTATATGAAGTTTTTTCCTCTCCTGTACAATTTTTAAATTGGGACTTAGCAACTTTGCACTCTACGCTAGCGATATTTATTTATTCAATCAAACAAATTTTAAAGTAAAACATTTTTTTAATTGTATTTAAAAACCATATGATTGAGGAACGTATACATCACAAATAATAATTTAAATACCAGTGTCCAGATCATAGCTACGAGATTTAGATGCCATACTTAACTAAGGGTCGTTTACTCAATATGTGGTTAATACTAATCTCCGTTTAAACATCATTATCGACGTGTTCGGCTCCATGCATATAACATGGAGTCGGTAACGTCGATAACGATGTTTTACCGGAGATTGGTGTTAACCAGACATTGAGTAACCGGCCCTAAGTCTGTCCCCAGCTTAAAGCGACGAGCGTAATGATCATTTGTAATTATACGATATATGTTATGTTAACTCGCGCTCATTGTTATCTATTGGAATTTGCTCTTTACATTCTGTCACCCTAGCTTGTATAAATAGCACACATGTTAATGCAATAAAGCAATTCGTTCGCTTGTTGTCAACCAGTTTTTGAGAGGCACATTGTTTTTTTTGCATCGCAGTTCTTTGTATAGAAAGGCAAAGAGGTAGACAAAAACGCTTGTCTTCCCCGAACAACCAGGTACTTTTGAAACTAACGATTAATAAAAAAACATAAAACAAAAATATACAAAAACAATTTCTCTAACCATGTTTATTCTACTCTATAAAGAAATGGCGAATGGAGAATTGTTTTCGCCATTTTTTTCGCAATTTACTATAAATTTTGAGGGTGTACGGGTCAAACGGATCTCAGAATCGGATTCAGCGGGTCGAAATACATGTTGTTAGGTGGGTCTGGTTAAAAACACACACCCCTTTTGTCCGGTGTTGTTGTTATTGCACTTAAAATGTGTTCATAAGAGCAGCCGCTGTCAGCATAAGTCGGCCGCTGCGGTGTAGTGGTAAGCAGTGCGCGCCGGGCCGGGCCCCACTAAAATTCTTAACGTGCGGGCTTGTGCGTGTTTTTGAAAGCTGAGC
>NW_016157232.1:153910-156178 GCF_001687245.7 Rhagoletis zephyria
TTTTCGTACTCGTATATTCAGGACATGTAGTTCCACAGCAACTTGCCCGAAAATTTCCTCCGTGTGTTTGCAGTAGAGATGAGCACGGGCCGGGCTTTTGGCAGGGGCCCGACGGGCCCCTGCGTAAGTCCGCGGGTACGGGCCGGAATATTTGCTGTCAGCACGAACTCGTGCGGAGCCTGGGCGTTCAGTAAAATTTCATAAAAGCACGAAAAGGCACGAAAAAGCCAGTTGCTAATACTAAAAATTTAGATGAGCTTTTGTTTTTATACAAAAAAAAAATAGTACATAATTAAATCTCTTCTGATAAGAGAAAAGCAAAAAAGGAAATATTTGGAAACCGATAGAAAATATATGATACTTAATAGTTTTGTTTTCATACTACATATCTGTACATAAAATACCTTCCACTTTTTCTACTTCCAGAAAATATATTATAAAAATCTTTGATGTAAAATATTGATACTGATATATACATATTGATATTGAAATATGTATACATATGGACATAAACGCCAAATTAAAAATATGTACATATCGAGTCCTAACTGCCAAAATAACGTAAGCGACATTTATTTCAAAATTTTCTTTTTGATGCAGAAATGTATCTAGATAGTCGAGGAATATTTCTGCATCAAAAAGAAAATTTTGAAAAAAATGTCGCTTACGTTATTTTGGCGGTTAGGGCTCGATATGTATACATACAATAAAATTTGGCTCTTTATTTCCGGGCTGGGGCGTGTCCCGTCGTGCCGGGCCGGGCCCCACTAAAATTCTTAACGTGCGGGCTTGTGCGTGTTTTTGAAAGCTGAGCGCGCACTGCTTACCACTACACCGCAGCGGCCGACTTATGCTGACAGCGGCTTTGTATGCGATTTTCGTATTTACCGCGTGAAATGAAAATTCGTATCTATCCAACAATAATGTTTGTTAAAGGCAGTGCAAAGGATGTTTTTAATGGTGATCGCATCAAACATAGTTGGTAGAGTTTTTTCTGTTTCCATCCTTCACCGCCTTCAATGGCTCCTCCACACACGTTTAGTTTCTGGGCAAGATGGTTCGATGGACGAATTTAAAAAAAATAACCTCAACGATTTCATTTACGAGAAAATCTTTTCAATGCCTGTCATGAGAAAATTCCCTGTGTTCTTCTAAATATTGAACAAGCATATATTTTTGCTCATTTGTCACCCTTCTACTGTTGCAGTTTTCCATTTTTAATATGAATTACAACAATTTTTACTTAATCCCGTATTTTAAACTAACAACAATCTAAATATTACCTATTTTTTGTTGATTTACTTTTTTAGCACCGACTATTTGTCGTCGTCAAATTTGCGGGCTTTTAATCGAAAAAAAGTATTTTTAGCGATGGGAAAAGCGCTGGAATCGCCATTTTAGCTGTCAAAAACAGTTCACTCACTTTATCCGGGTTCATTTTGTTCATCGCTAAAATTTGTCAAAAAATGAGCCAAAACTGGCAATTTTTAGAGTTGCATTTTCATGATAGAATCGCGAAAATCGCTGAAAATTGTTAAAATTAATTTAGCACTTTTTGGCGTTGGAGTTTTAGCGATAGCGAATGTTGGAACCACGGTGCAGAAACTAACAGGTATGAAATCAGTTCTCGTATATCGTTTTCACTAGTGAACCCGCATGGCGTTAAAACGCCCAAAACTTAATTTAAAAAACTTAAAAGATATTCTAAAACTTAGTCAGAGTTATAAGAGGTCCGAGTGTAATTTCATCAAATTTCAAATCACCACATACCGATTAAAAAAATAAAAACTTCACCATACATCTACAGGTAAGGTCTTTAATTTGAAATCTCATTTTTGAGACTCCTTTTCAAAAGTATTCCTAAACTAAGATCTTAAATGTCGTTCGTCTGTCATTGTTATACAGATGTATTTCAATAAACTGATGAACTAATTAGAATTTTATTGTTCGAACAAATGACAACACTCCTATATAAATGTATAATTTGAATATATATTTTTTAACACCTGGCAACCCTCTTCGACAATTTCAAATAGTCAAACTAAATATTTTTTAACATTCTCTCGTTTGACTACGGTATTTTTATATTTCATATACTTTTTGTATTAGTTAATTGAGTTAGAGCTTTCAAATAGGTGGCAGCCCTCTTCAAAAGTATTTTCAAGCTTAATCCTTGTTAACTCTCTTTCGCCTGACATTGCGATACATATTTTAATTAACTATTGAATTAGTGGAATTTTATTTTTTAAAATATGGCAACCCCGAAAG
>NW_016157232.1:156624-217396 GCF_001687245.7 Rhagoletis zephyria
ATATTTCGAAACCTATTGTACCGAATTTCAAAATGTGGATATGGTTGGAAAGGCAATTGATTTGATATGCACATCTTTATATATCTTACATACATACATATTTCGAGAAAAACTAAAAAAAAAAACGAAATTATAAGAATTTGACATAACACCCGCAATACAAAATACATGTGGTTGTTGTTGTTGTATTCTTGCCACCACCTTGTATAAATTCGCCTCGTGCAAAAACAAAATGCAAGACTTTGCCATGCTAAACACTGTGGCGAAGCGAGAGAGTTATATGGACAAATATGAGCCACTATGATTCAATTGATTCATGTGAGCCCTACGGCTTCAACTGAGTTACTGAGTTACATTTTTTTTTGGACAGGGAGTCTGAGTTACCGATTCACTTATAGGAATCAACTCAATAACTCAACTCTGAGTTGAGTTACCCACCTCTACTCTCCACTCTTTCACTAGCGCTTTCGTTTGAGTATTGCCTATGGTAATATCAAGGACCTCTTCCCTTGCGCGGGTCACAAATGTTGGTATGTTCCCAACATTAAAGATTTCTAATTTATTTCTAAGGATAAATTCAAGAAGGTACTCACCCCTTTGGTTGGTGTCACTGCTCCCCCATGCCTCGCTATGCGCATTTGCATCACACCCGAGTATCAGGGGTAGCTTCCTAGCCTCGCAGTACTTCACCAGTTTAGTGACAAGCTCTGGTGGGGCGTGCGTGTCATCTCCTGGGAAGTAGCCCGATGCAGCTACGATATCCTGGATGGTCCCGTTGATGTTGACTGGGACTTGGACCGCTACTAGATCCCTCGAGAGGAAATCTGAAAGACATATATGTTTCAAGCTATTAGTTATTAACAAGCACGCCCTAGGATTCTTACATCTAGCATTCCAAATTACCTGCCTGTTCTCTACTGCCAAGCCTCTTATTTTGTCCCTGACGACCCAGGGTTCTTGTACCAGCACTATTCCCAGTGTAGACCTGAGGGTTGCCCTAGCGATAACCGCAGACGCGGTCCTCGCATGGTGTAGATTTATTTGTGCAACCTTAGTGCTGGTCATCGTCGCAGTTGTTGGCGTTCATCGTCTTCGTCCGTTGTCAGAGTTTCGTCAAACTCGGACAAGGTGGCTCTCTCCGAGTCGTCATCAGCACAAATGGTTAGTAGCCCGAGGTCGAAGGCGTCTATACCCTCCATCTCATGAGGTAAAAGACTGACTTCCGCTACTACTGCGCTCCTAGCTGCTTCCACGGCTACCATCTCAGCCACCTCCTTCGGTAATTCCGAACCACCCGGTGGAGTATCTGGCTTGGCTATCTTCGCCTTCGGTTCCCTGCCCTTGTGCACATGCACTAGAACACTACCAAACCTGTATCGTAGGATGCAGTTTTTCTTTTTGATAGCGTCCAACGACCGGTCGTCAATCCCGATCGTTAGCAGTTTGCCCGTCTTCTCATCATTGCTCCTATAAACCTTCCATAGGTCGGTATGCATTCCCTCATTTTGTGCTATAATGAGGTTCAGCAGTTTCTGCGTGTCCACTCCTGCAGCTTTTGGTAGGTACGTAGTGATTACGTGCACCCTGGGTATGTTGTCCCCATCGCACGTAGTCAGTTCCGCACCATCCCAGTCAGGCAGTTTTGGGACAATTTCGCGCAACCATTCGGCTGATTCTGCATCCAAACAGTCGACCAGTATAAGGCCTGGCCGAAAGTGGATGCCGTCGAATTGGAGTATTGACCTCCAACCCTTACCCATCTCCTCCACAATGGCGTCCTCAATCTTTCCCTGATCCTCACGAGTGAGTGTACTCTCAGGGAAAGCCTTCGGCAGAACTGCCAGTCTAATGCGCTTAGTGGCGCTAGCATAGCTAACACCCGGCTTCCTGGCCCCTGCCTTAGGTTTTGGAGCCACTGTTTCAAGACGGCTCTTCTTCTTCTCCGGCTTTCCTTCAGGAGGACTAAGCTCCGCAGCCACCCGTTTACTGTCACCGGGTTTTTCCCGATCTAGGGGTGCCTTTTTCTCCGGATTCCCCTCCGGAGTACTAGCTTTCGCAACCACGTCTGTGCTGTCACTGGACTTCTCCCGGTCCAGTACTTTTTTTTTAATCCAATTTAATAGTATCCAATTAGTAATCAAAGTTAACAGTTTGTATATTTTTCATTATGAAAAGAAGCATTTCCGCATTATCGGGCAACAACCTATTTCTATTTTCAACATAAAAGTTACCTGATGCACTAAATACTCTTTCCGAGTTCACTGAGGAAGGTGGCGCGTAGAGATACTTCATTGCCAGTGTAAACAAATTTGGAAATTCTTTGCGGCTATACTTCCACCAAGTTAAGGGATCTTCTTGTCTGGATATAAGAGGTAGCTGCAAATATTTCTCTATTTCTAGTTCATAAATCGCTGCCTTTTTTCTTGTACGTTCGCGTCCTTGTCTACCAATCGTTTGGCTATCCATATCACTAGAAATACTAGAATCAGCATCATTTCCTCAAAGCATTGCCAAATATCCTCGTGAGCTCGATCTTCGATGGAAGCTTTCACTATAGTTCGCCATTTTTCATATGATTCAACTGGTTTCTCCATGCTAACTGATTTATAATTTCGAACTAGTTCATCAACAACCCAGTTTTTAGTNAATTTAAACAAAAATTAACGTAAGAAAACAAAACATCTTGATTGTTCAAAAGCAAAGAATTTGATGAAGATTGTTTTTTGTTTGTTTATAAGATGCCATTTTTCACTGCGATAGCATCGCACAGATGTGTGCGTAATTGTGTTTTCGAAGTGGTAAATTCTGTAGCATCAGAAACGGTGCGGAGGTCGAGGTGAACTCGAGCCGGCAAAAAAACAATATTGTGAAATTTATTAAGGGCAGCAGTCTACCGGATATCCGATCGGTTATCCGGTCTATCGGTTATCCGGCAAAATCTATATCCGGCACATCCCTAATTATTTGTTTATATAAGTATTATGTGTTTTTCATAAGCGTCAAACAGAAAATAATAACCGTATATGGTGTTTAAATTTAAATTGCAGACAAACTGGACCACTTAATCAGATTTTTTTTAATCGGATTACCGATTGATGATTAAAACTAATTAATTGTAATCACAAACGACGATTAAAGATTAAAAAAATTTAATCATTAATCATACAGATGATTACGATTAATTAATGTTAATCGTTAACCGCGATTAACATTTTAATCGTTAATTTTTAATCGTTAATCAGATTAACATTTTGCCAACACTGATTAGAAGTAAAATGTGTATTATTAATTCTATGCGAATTTGCAATATATTTGGTGTTTTAATGGAAATACTGAACAATACATAAAAATATGCATTTTTGATTTAAGTTATTCGTCATTTCCTGGAACAAATCTAGAATACCGACCGTTCAGCTATGCAAAAACGAAAAATGCAGATAAATATAACTTTTTATGCTCATTTCAACCATGCCAAAATTATTGTGCGCAAGTAAAAAATTAGACGTTCTAGAAAGTTAAAGTTCAGTTGTTACTTATTTTAAATATTAATAACTTTTGAACTATATAACCGATTAAAAAACTAATGACGCCACCATAAAGATAATTAATTTGTTCTTCAGCTGATGTACATAATTTATAGCCTTTTATATTTTTAAACCAAAACCACTAAAGAACGAACAAATTTTATTTTTTCATGAAATAAAATTTTTGTGAAAAAACTGCATAATTAATGGTAAAGAAATTTATATTATTTAGAAAGTTAATATCTTTAATTCGATATTGCATACTTTATCATGATCTACTTTTGGGTTTCAACAATTTAGTGATAATAAAAAATACAAATAAACCTCTAATATCTTCTTTATTTTTTTGGTATCGTTGAAATCAGCGTAAAAAGTTCTATCAATCGGCATTTTTTGGTTATTTTATAGCTAAACTGTCGCTATTCTACACTTGTTCTATAAAATTACGCAAACGGAGGTGATACCAACGAATATTTAGTAAGAAGAATTTTTGGTTTTACTACTAATATCACTAGAAACTATAGAGTAAGCAACATTCTGCACAAGTAAAGTATTATTGAATCATGGTTTTATCCCTAGCAACGAGGGTTTACTTTTTAAAAACCTTGCGCGCTTCGCCGGAGTAATTAGTTGCATGTTCAGATCATACATTTGCTGCAAGAGTGTCATAACAAAAAAATAATTAAATGGAGTTAAGGTCTACCCAGAATTGTAGCGGGTGACGGTAAAGTGGTCGTCGGTTAACCGCCGTAAAAATTAAAACTCACAAAGGCTTATGGAATGGCGGCGGCATCGTTTTTACAGCCGACGTTTTTCGGTTGATTTAAATTTATTTTTAATTTTACCGTCCAGCGGGGACGGAAGAATGTTGATTGAGTGTTGATTGTAGTAATCTTTATTATTTTCAAAAGTTTGGCAAGGGTTTCATCCACTTTTATTTACAGCAAATCTACATACACGTACGTACCGAAAAATATTAAATATTTGATGATAATTTTCAAATCAAAATGATAACTGACGGAAGCCGTCGTGCGCCGAAATTGTTAATACTCTGTCGGATTTCACTGTGGCAACTATACAGCTGATCACATACCACCGACACTTTACCGTCGTCCGCTGTAATTCTGGGTAGAGCTTTAAGGGCCGGTTGTTCAATGTCTGATTAACACAAATCGGAGGTAGAAGCTCCGGTTAAGTCCACCGACTGCTTTATCGATCACATGTTATATGCATGATGTCGAAATCGTCGATAGTGTAGTGGTAGTGATAACCAGACATTGAACAACCGGCCCTAAGTATGCAGCAATTACCGCTACCGGTTCTTCTATGATTTTTAAAAATTCCATAGCTTTACCGATTACAATTAGATTACTATGAATTCGTGTTTATATGTGAGTATATGTAAATTCATAGCTTTAAAGCTATTTTTCGAGTTTTTGATTTTTTTGAATTAGGACACTTGCCGAAAATGTACTTAACAGTTCTTTGTATTGCGCAGTAAAAAATCAAATCCTATTGCGCTAAGGTATTTAACAATATAAATGAAAATGCAGCTCCAAATTTTTTATTAAGAAAATAAGTTATTTGTGTACTTGATAACATAACTATGTAGATGTAAACAGTTTTCAACATGGTGCTTAAGCAAGCCGAGCACAATGTGTATGTAAAATTTGGTATAGATTGGTGACGTGGTACACATATTCGACACGAGCAGGGCCGCCAAGAGAAATTCTGGGCGCGGTACTAAATACGCTTTCATGGAGGGTGTCAATCCCCTTAATCTTCCCTTTATTTGCGCTATAGGTTCTGGCAACGCTGCTAGTGGCATAGAATCAACCTACGTTATAATTTTTTTTTAAAGAAAATTGTGATTTTATAATTTTATGTTTCTAGGCGTTTTCATGGATGTTTTGTTTTGTGTGAAATGCACACAATTTACAAGTAAACATTCTACATTTATCCTAAAATTTTGCTGTCTGGAAGTATAATGCAAGCGACTGCAGATAATAAACCAACCAAGCTATAAATATTGAGCGCACTTGACGAAGAATTGTGTAAAAGTACTTGTGAAACAAATGGTGTAGCCATGGCGCCAATCCGAGCTATTGTTGAACATCCGCCGACTCCAACAGCGCGTAAATTTTTTGGATAAATTTCAGGAGTATATATGTATGCAGCTTGAAACAGACCGGATATAACACCTCTGGCAATAAATAAGACGGTAGTGGTGTAGATGCGGCTAAAAAAAAAAAGATTTGTTAGAAATAGAGTAGTTGTTTTGTGAAATAATAGGTATTTATTTTTGATTGAAAAATCCGAACTAATGAGTCCTCTATACAAATATAAAGGCAGTTTAGTCTTTGATGCGAAAATGCGAAAGGCAAAAATTAGCGTTTGTTTTGTTGCTTTGGAGGAGAAGCTCGGCGAAACACTAACATATGTGTAAGCGCCAATTTATTATTATTTATTGCTTTGCTGTGCGTTTGTGCGATACGACGCCGTAACGATGTCATATGTTTGTTGTAAAAAACTGCCGATTTTCGCACTTTCGCTCAAACACACACAGTTTCGCATTAAAAAGTGAAAGTATAGTGTTTTAATTAAATGTTTGAACTTATAAAAATTTTATATACTACGTGTTCATACTTCACAAAGAATTTCTTTCCATTTATGCACATATGTTTGCATGAAATTTAATCATGGAAAAAATATAGCAATTGCATATTCAACAACATTGTCATTGCTGTAAGATTAACACCCCTATTCTAAAACCCGAATTTTTGTAATTCGTAATTCGTAGGTATGCTACGAAAAACGCAAAATCGACATGCTGCAACCCTTGCGGAACAGCGTATGAAGGAAAACAAAGCGGAAAGGAATTGCTTGTTTATTGTAAAATTGGTTGATTTTACATATGTATTTTGAGGAAAATCATGGATTCTGTTGCATTTGCAGTTATAGCAGCAGAGTAAGAGGGCGCTATGGCAATGGATTCACAAAGGTATGCGGAGCTGTCGGGCATAGTAACCATGGACACATCTATGTCAGTTTCTGGTTGAATTGTTGAGCCACAAGCTATAACACCTCTTATGCCTGCAGACCTGGTTCCCAATCCAGTTAATGCAATAACAGCTTCTTCCAAACCATTGAAAATATGCATTTTGTTAGGTCCATCACCTGGTCGCGCTTGCATCTTCCTTCGACCAAGCTTAGGGATTACAAGCTTTACTAATGAAATTCTAATTTTTTTTGTTGCCGGAGAAGAGGGCGGAAACCCCTCTTCTACTGTGAACGGTATATAAAATTTATTGTGCAGAACCCACATCGAAATTTACAGAAAAAGTGCATGGTTCAAACCGAATTTATTTATAAACTAGAGCTCGGAACCTTTTTTTTTAATTAAAGTTTGATCCTTTGACTACACGTGTAATTTAAAGTTTTTAGATTCGGATGATACGTTTGGATACAACAACCCAAAATCATTGTACAAATAACTAAACCGTACCCAAGTTTCTCGATAAAGGACAACAAACAATCTTTTTTGTTCGTTCATACAAATCAGTGGATAAAAATATACGTAATTGCGAGAGGCAAATTTATCTGTTAAAAAGAACACCACTAATATTTTCTGCAAACACATCGATTTACATCTTTTTGCTTAATTTTTATATCGCTTCCGACACAGAATTGTTTTCGTACAAAATTACGCAAAAAAACTGTCAATTTCTTACACGATCGTTTTTCGGCATGCCATTGTTATGAATTTCGAAAGTTCGAAGATACGATTCGGATTGCAGCATACCATTTCTACGATTCGTAGTAAATTCCGAAAACGAAAGTGTTGCAGAATAGGGGTGTATAAGTTCATCGCACTTAAAAAAGTTGTTTACTATAGCGTAAGCATTTGTTATATCATTAATGTATGTATGTATGTATTAGCGAACATTTTGGTTGAAATTGTAAATTGCAATTCAACACTTAAGTTCATCGCAGTTATTTGTTTACTAAAAAAGTCATTCATTAGGTTCATTCCTTATCTTTTTGGACTAAAATCTGAAAAGTGTCAAAATGCCAGAGCGTAAGCAAAATGCGCTCACTGAAAGAGAATAACAGGAAAAGTAAAGGAACGCAAAAAACCAAATTTTTAGTCCAAAGAATGGCAACAACAAAACTAACGTCAAATAAGAACAGAAATGTATGTTCAAAACACATTCACACAAGCACAAGCACAATAAACACTTACTATATCAATTATTTTTTGCCTCCTTCCAATTTCAATTCATTTCTTTTACTTTTTAGATTATTCTCACTTTTTTCGTTTTCTTTAATTTCCGTTAATTTAAATTCAGTTGAGTTTGACACTTTTCAGGATTTTGCCAGAAAAAATTCTTCTGACTAAATCTGACTACTTCGGACTGATGAGAGTCACTCTCACTGACTGTTGCTCTCTCATTTTTGCTGTCATTTCCGAGTTAAGGAACGCTTTTTGGACTAAATCTGACTACTTCGGACTTTTTCTGACTATTTCTGGGAGATAAGGAACGCTCCTATTATAGAGTCAGTATTTGTTGCCTCATTAATGTATGTATGTACATATGTATAAGCGAGCATTGTGGTTCAAATTGTAAATTGCAATTCAACACTAACTTCAACGCACCTATTTAATGCATAAAAAACAATTTCCGTCTAGTTATAAAATGCAAGTTAGCCCTTAAGGCAAGCTAAAAACTGTAGTCAGCACTTATTTAGTATTTAAACCAACAAAGTTTCAATAAAGTTGCGAGGAATTATTTACCCGTAACCGAGTTAAGTCAGTCCTTGTCATTCTCTGATAGTAACCAAGTTTCAAGTTGTTGCGTTATAATTAAGAAATTTGTCCTGTGATACCGCCTTGGCAAACATATCAGCAAAGTGTTGACTGGCAAATAGCCTGTCAATCATTCAACAAAATCCTTATCCTGGTGAATCACCTGAATAAGCGAAACTCAAACTCCTGCAAAACAGCTGAACTAAACACAAGATATTTCAACACATACCAACTCAACGCGAACAATTTCGCTTCACTTTATTTTTATTAGATTCAACACAAAATTTTTGTTGTACATTTTTTTATCCTTACAATTTCAAGTAACAAGGCGCATTTAATAAGGTGGTATTAGTCGTATATAAGTAAAAAATTACACTAAAAAGTTATACGCACAATGACGTTATGTTAGATGAATTATGCTGGCTTGTGTTTGCTTGAAGTAGAAGTCCGTGGTTCTTACCTACTTTGTTTTTGTAGTTAGAGTATTCCCTTCCATGTCCATCCTTAATATATAATAGCTGTTGTCATTTTTCTTCTCGTACAGTAGTTTTAATTCGTGATATCAACCTTAACAATAACACGGTGCTACAAAAAAAGTCTTGAAATATAAATGGTCCACCATAGCTACAACCTACACTAGGTTTTTAAGGGTGTATTTCATGAAATTTTTTTGTAGCACCGCGTTATCAATCCGCCGTCATTTTCAGCGAATTCAAATTGAAAAATTTTTCCTCGAAGATACTCAAATGTGTCGTTCTCTGCATTGAATTTCATTGCAGCTCTTTTGACACGCTCATCGTAATAAGCATATTTCTTACGTTTCGTTGGCGCAATAGCCCTTCCAGATAGATGATTTTCCCACACCGCGCCACTGAGAGATTGTTCAAGTATTAGGGTGTTGATGAATTTCCCCATTGAGGCATGTGACTTGCTGACACGTTAATTGAAAGCCGAATAACAATTCCATAAACTGATGTCGTAGAGGGGTTTTGTGCGTATATTTCCTTTTTTTTTCCTTACCCACGTGCGTTCAAAATACTCAATCATCGGTTGTAAATCACCACTTTCATTGGCAGCAAATTCTGTTATGGCGTTTGCGTAGTTTTCGTCTGTACCATAGAGAGTTGGGTGGCCAAGGAATTGAACGTCCCGATAAATACATTACTTAAAGTGAAAAAAAACAACCATGAACATCTGCATCTGGGAATATTTTACCTGCTGCTGCGATAAATACTTGATCAAATCACTTATTATAATATCTGGCTTCAAGTGTGGTCGTCCCATCGTAATTTAGTTCTGAAGTCATTGAAAACGACGAGCTACGGGCCACAGTTTTCAATTTGTTATCTTCATTATCTAAACGCTTTGTCGATGACGACATGATTTTTTTGAACGCGGCAGCGATATCATGAATTTGTATGAGTTTGACATAAATGAAGAGGAAGAACCTTATCTGTCACCGGAAAAATAGAAATAGATCTTATCTGGCCACAACCACAGCCGTCGCGTAGCCCGCTCGTCGCCAAAATAATTATCTACATAAGAGTACGTGTTAAAAAAAATTTGACAGCTGTAGTCTGCAGCTTATCGTTTTCATTGTGTTTGGGCTAATACTTGCAAGAGCTTTTTATATAGTTTCTAGGATTTTGGTGGTAAAAGCGCATAAGCAAATGTAATTAATTTGCCATCTACATTCCCGTGGAGAGTAAAGAGCTGAGAGAAAATAATTGTCATTGCTTTAAATGTGCCATCGCACTGCCATATTTTGCATTTTGCTAAACGAACCAGAATTTTATCTTTTGTGTATAGGAGAAACCTGATTTTATCATTTCCCTCATCATGATAAAGGAATTTGTCATCTTTCTCGCTGAAACAATATTCTTCCGTAATCTCGAGTTTTGCTCCTGATTCTGGTGTCTAAAATATTGGATTTCAACGTGTACGCGCACGCTTTTTAATTTTTTTTTTAAATATTTTATGGCCTTAATTTTGCTTATATCTGGTGCATGAATGTGCTCGCCTACTCTTTTGATTAAGGAGCCTAGATTACTTGTATAATGATTGATAATTGGCGATTCGTGTTGTTTTTTTAACGATTTTCATTTGCAAATGTTATTTTACCTGTTTTAGTTGTATCTGTAGTATGGATTAAAGCTTTACACATCCATACAGTATGATATTTAGTGCATCTCCATTTTACGTGTCCATGAGAAGATTTTCTCAGTAATCCATATAGAAAGCCATCAGTTGATTTTTTGCCTCGTTGGCTTTTGATAAACTCGAGCGGTATTGTAGTATTTTACGCGGCTAGTGGCGGATCCAGCGGGGGCTTTTGGGGGTTAAACTACGTGTCAGTCATTGGTGGACACAAGGGCGGTGTTTTAATATGGCGCATATGTATGTATAATATGGCGTCTATATATTAAAACACACCCCGTGGGTCCGCCACTGACTGACACGTAGTTTCACCCCCAAAACCCCCGCTGGAACCACCCCTGTACGCGGCGGTCTGTGTATAACTGATTCATTCCGTGTTATCGTTCACCGATAGTGATACCGCTAACACGATCTCAGTGAATTTGACAAATTTAACTGAATTCACTACGCAGACGATCATATCATCCCTGGTCACCAATTATTGCTTTCACTGCACAACGAAAAAATTGAGAGCGAGCGATAGAACTGAACCGCATGACCAATCGGTTCAAATTTTACCAGCCGGCTGAGGCCGAATAACTGATAAAAAAAGGGTTGGCTTGTAAATACTTTACTATTTGTTCCTTTTAGTAGGTTAGGTTGGGCGACAGTCCAGAAGTAGGGCACACTTAGACTCAGGGTCCTTTGTGATACCGCATGAGGGGTTTTTAATTATCCCCATCCCCTGTAAACCACTTGGTGCAAGAATGTGCAAAGACTCCTGACGTTCACCTCTTTGAGGTCATCGAGATCGTCGAAGAAGTAGCTCCCGAGAGCTTTTTCTGTCCGTTTTGATAGAGCGGGGCAGTGACAGAGAAGATGTGGGATGGTTTCCTCTTCGTCTATATCCATGCAGCTTCTGCAGTAGTCGTTCCAGGGTGCGCCCAGTCTAGCTGCGTGTAATCCGATCAGACAATGTCCGGTGAGAGCTCCAGTCACTATACGAATGTTCTGCCTACTTAGATTAAGTAGAGACTTGGTGCGCTGGGCGTTCGTGGCGGGCCAGAGCGTTTTGGCAATGTGACAGGTTGGTTCCATTCGCCATCTTTCATTGGCAACTTCTATGAATTTTTCATTCAGTAGATATTTGCATGTTCGAAGTGGGATTGCGAGAGTAGTATCCCTTATGTCTGTATCCGGCAATGTCGTTCAATGACGCGCGAGTTCGTCAGCCTTGCAGTTTCCCTGAATGTCGCAATGGCCAGGTACCCAGACAACGTGTGTGCTGAATGTCTCAGCGATCTCGTTGAGAGATCGGCGGCATTGAGCAACTACTTTTGAAGTCAGCGACATATTTCCCAGAGATTTTACTGCCGCCTGGCTGTCAGTGAAGATGTAGATTTCATGACTAGAAATCGTATCACACTGGACCAGTGATGCGGCCTTTGAGATAGCTATCAGTTCCGCCTGAAAAACGCTGCAGTAATCAGGGAGGCGGAAGCTGAATGATATGCCTAACTGTTCCGAATAGACCCCACCACCTACTCTTTTTTCGAGCTTCGATCCGTTCGTGTAGACATGGATGGATCCGCTCTTCCTGACAGTGTCCATTGACCATTCCTCCCTTGAGGGAAGAAGGGTCGTGAAAATGGCCTTGGAAGTGCGGGTGGGCGGAATGTAATCGGTTGTCGGAAACTGAGTAAGGTCGTTCAGAATTTTGCAGTGACCTATATGTGGATGCGTCCATTTGTTGGTCGCGTTGAGCCTAATGGCGGTACTGCATGCCACCTTTTTTGCATAAAGATCCGTCGGGAGAAGTGCTAGCAGCGTGTTGAGCGCTTTTGTGGATGTTGTTTTCATGGCTCCTGTTATCAGTAGAGAAGCCAGTCGTTGAACTTTGTCCATTTTCTTAGAGTTCACCTTTTTATTGAGAGAATCCCACCAAACTGCTACCCCGTAGAAAAGAATCGGTCTTACCACCGCGGTGTAGATCCAAGTTACGATTTTGGGCTCCAGACCCCAGTTTTTGCCAATAGCCCTGGTGCAGGAGTATAGGGCAGTTGTGGCTTTGCGGACCCTTTCATCGATGTTAGGTCCCCACTTTAGTTTCCTATCCAGAATTAGACCTAGATATTTAACCTGATCAGTTCTCTGCAGTGTGGCACCATTCAAAGTGACATTTCCGAGAGGTGGACAGATGTGTTTCCTTGTGAACAGTACAAGTTCTGATTTTGTGGAATTTACTCCCAAACCACGATTTCTGCACCAACGTGAGAGATTGTTTAGTATACCTTGAATGAGACAAGTCAGGGTTGCTAAATGTTTACCTGTAGCCGTAATAACAATATCATCGGCGTAGGCTACCACTCTGCCGCCGTTTCTTTCTATTTCTTTCAGCAAACTGTCAACGGCAATGTTCCAAAGTAGAGGTGAGAGTACACCTCCCTGGGGGGTTCCCCTTGCCGCGTACTTTTTGACGGCGGCGTCCCCTAGCTCTGAGTTTATAACCCGATCCCGGAGGAGATTGTTGACAAACGCTATCAACGTGTTGCAAAGTCCAAGTTCCTGGAGCGGTGAAATAACTGCATCCGGACTGATGTTATTGAAAGCACCCTCAATGTCCAAGAAGACAGATAGAGCATACTCTTTGTAGTACAGAGATTTCTCAATGTCAAGGATAAGGCTGTGTAGAGCTGTATCTACACCCTTTCCTTTGTTGTATGCATGTTGGGCAGTAGAGAGCTTTGGACCAACTATTTCCCTAATTTGGGTGTCCAATATGCGCTCTAGTGACTTCAGTAAGAAGGACGAGAGGCTGATTGGTCTGAACTCATTGGGTTTGGTGTGCGAAGATTTACCCGCTTTGGGGATAAATACAACTTTTACCTGCGTCCATCTCTGTGGTATATAGGCGAGGCTGATGGCCGCTCTATAAATAGCCATTAGTTTTGGAATAACTATATCCATTGTTTTCTGAAGATCGATGGGTAGGATACCATCGAGACCGGGTGACTTGAAGGGCGAGAAGCTGCAAATAGCTTCCTTGATATCCCCATCAGAAATAGTAGTAAGATGGATTCCCCCGTTTGGGGCAGTGATCTGTAAATTGTTCGATCCTCTGGTGTCGGAACAATCAGGAAAGTGCGTCTGCATGAGGAGCTCAAGCGTTTCGGAGCTGCTGCTCGTCCATTCACCATTCCCTTTGAGCAGGTAGCTAGGCGCGCTTGGGTTTTTCGAAAGGATCTTGCGTAAACGATTTGCCTCCGAGTTGCTTTCTATCGTTTGGCAAAAAGTCTCCCAGGAGGAGCGTTTTGCAGCTCTGACAGCATATTTGAATCTGCGTTGGCAGTCCTTATATTCGTTCCACACATTAGACGCTTTCGCTTGATTAAATTTCATCCTGCATTCCTTCCTTAGGTTCATTATTTCATGCGACCACCATGGTGGTCGTTGCTTTCTCCTTTTTATTTTGGGACATGCTGCTTTTGTAGCTCTTTGAAAAGCCTTCGTGAGCCCTTCTACTTCTGAGTCTAGCATTTGGGTGCTCGCGAGATTTCCAGAGGTTTCAGGCAAAGATCTGATTAGACAGCGCCTGAACACCTCCCAATTTGTTCGTCTGCGGTTTAAGAACGCTCTAGGCGCACAAATCGAGATGTTTAATTTAAAGCTAATGTACATGTGATCGGAGAATGAGTTTTCCCCGGACACATGCCAGTTGCTCACCAATTCCTCACCTCGTCTATTAGCAAAGGATAAGTCGAGCACCTCCATTCGTAGGGAAGTTACAAAAGTGGGGGTGTCCCCAATATTGCATATTCTAAGATTATTGCTTAGTAAAAATTCGAGAAGTAACTCACCTCGATCGTTTGTGTTTGAGCTGCCCCAAATATCATGATGGACATTCGCATCTGCTCTAATGATTAGCGGGACGTTAGCGGTGTTCGCTCCAATTACTGTCTTCCTGACTAGTGCTGGCGGTGCTGGCTTGTCGTGTGCCATGTAGCTCGAGGCAAGCCAAATTTTCCTTCCGCAGGTTTCCAGGACGGCTACTGTGGTGTCTGCATCGCTGAATTGTATCAGAGAGTAGACATTAATATTTTTCTTTACTAATAAGCAAGACCTTGGTTTACCTCTAACACTTGTGTAGATCAGCTGATAATCTTTACTGCTCAGGCCGCAAACCCGATCCCAAGGTTATTGGATGAGCACGATCTCCTCTTTGAGCGAGACGCGGGAGTAGTGCGGCTGACGCCGCTTTGCTGTGGTGGAGATTAATCTGTAGAATCCCCACCATTATCTTCGATCTGTCTAGTCGGACGCCCAATGACCGTACAATTGGCGTCTTCGTCCTCGGGTAATGGAGGAACGTCCTCTTCGTCATCGCCAAGTGTATCAGTCAGCGATCCGGTGTCGTCCGACCCATCGTTGACGGCGATTCGCTCGAAGAGCTCACCCACCGTGTCGCAGCTGGACGCGACTTCGCAGTCCATAGGGCATTCGGTCTCCTCTACGGCGGCCCCAACTGTTTCCGCGGAGGGAGCATTCTTCGACATATCCTGTCGATACACATGGATATACCGCCCACAGCTTTCTGGTTACCAGGTCCCAATTTTGCTGTGTGATCCCACCATCAAGGGCATTCCGATCGATCACAGCACGGACAAGCGATTCCCTTGCTGCATCGGCAAAGGATTTTTTAGGCTCCTTATTTGCAGCCATCTGGGTGTTAGAAGGCCTTTTTCTCTTCCCCGAGGTCGTTGCTTCTTCCTCCGAGCGCTTCCGCTTTTGGAGGTCTGCCTTCGCTTTCTCTCGGTGAATCTCCAGGAAAGATTCTGCCCAAGCTTTCGAGCTGATTTGCTCTTCTGTCAAGTCCTCCTGCTTGACATCTTTCAGCCTATCGATGATACGCAGAGCTGATCTTCTGGTGCGATAGTTTCTCTCAGAGGTTCCTATCGCCTTGGAAGGGGGTTTCGGCGTACAGCGATAGAGCTGAACCGCATGACCAGTCGGTTCAAATTTCACCAGCCGGCTGAGGCCGAATAACTGATAAAAAAAGGGTTGGCTTGTAAAAACTTTACTATTTGTTCCTTTTAGTAATGAAATGGAGAATTTTTCATACTATTTTTCCTTTTAGTAGCAGAATGGTACATTTTTGCTGCAGATGCATACTAGAGGAATTGGATCCTATTCCAGGTTTATTTCGAATTAGACCGATACCAGTCCAAGTCCGGACTCTAAACTCTTTTTAATTTTACTTGTTTATGGGCATAAAAATCATAATAACCAAACAAACCTTTAATTACTTATTTTTGTTTATATTGTATTGCTTATGTTACTTACATACATATTTGTATGTACAATGTACCTACAAACATATTTTGTTTCTAAATAGTAATTTCAAGCAAAAATTCCAAACAAAAAAACTTTCAGTTGCCCTCTTTATGTTTTTTTCGCTTGACATAAACAACATTTATAAAAAATACACTAGTAACCAATTTTCCTGAAACAAAAAATTAGACTTATGAACCCGTATGGCGCTAAAACGACAAAGTCGTTGCTTAAGAAATTGCACACAATAGGAAACATTTTCAAAAATTGGGAAAACTGTTTTTGAATCAATTCACCTTGTACCGTCAAAAAATAAATACAGATCAAGGTGTTTAATTTGACATCTAACTTTTTTAATTCGAAAGAACGGTGCAGATCTGATCTCTTTCACCAAAAATGCCTTCACGTATTCGAACACCCATATTTTGATACATAAATATGTATGTAAGAAACGTCTATGCATAAATATGTATGTAAGAAATATTTATGTATTTCATTTACACAACTACCTTAAATTCAGTTGAATTTGACCCTTTAAACGGGTGGCAACACTATTGCATATTTATTAGAAATGGACCCTTTTCAAACAAACTTGATCCTATTGCAGGTTTATTTCGAACTAGGCCGATACCAGTCCAAGTCTGGACACCAAACTCTTTCTAATTGTACTTTTTCATGGGCATAAAAATCATAATAACCAAACGAATCTGTAATTACTTATTTTTGCTTAAATTTTATTGCTTCTGTTACTTACATACATACATATATGTATGTACTATGTACATACATACATATTTTTTTTCTAAATAGTAATTAAAAAATAATAATCAAAACAAAAAACTTTCAGTCCCCCTCTTTATGTTTTTTTCGCTTGACATAAACATCTATAAAAAATACACTGGTAACCAATTTTCCTTTTTTTATAATATGTATTTGTTTATTGAATCTGTCTTTCGAAACTAATATTATATACAAATTCTAAAAAAATATTCAAAATCCAGTTTTTGTGTTTTAATTTGTTTTGTGCGAATGACTGCTTCATGATATTAACGCATACGAATCACTTAGAGGCTTCAAAATATTTAGTTCGTATGCACTGTTTATCTCTGCGTACGATGAGACCTGATGGGAAATACCTAATTACCGCCTTGGGCTCTTTTTTTGGCGGGTAGACATGCATACAATTTTGCTATTTTTTGATAGTTTTTAATTTTTAATATTTTTGAGAATATAAATTTTTTGAACGTCGGCGTGTCAAGTGAAAGCTTTTGGCTCGTTCTGATTGGCTGAAGTAGAAAGTTTTCTGATACAACTCCGCGCTGAACTGGTTTTCAAACGAGTTAAATGATTTAACTAGTTCAATTTTGCAACAACAATTGCATGTGATTTAACTTGTTTATGAACATGTTTTGTTCATTTAACTGGTTCAAGCCTACTTAACATATTTAACTCGTCAATGTGAACATAGTATAACAATGTTTTCAAATCTTAGAAGCCACCATGAAATTTAAAATTTCTGCGGTAATGCTTAGAAATTTTTCATTTTTTCTTACATATATATTTATTACAGTTGTTGCGGCTGTCGGAATGGACAAAATTCCGAGCAGCAGGATCGCTGGATATCGTGCTGGGCAGGCGGTCTAAAAGGACGAGTTCCAGATCCGTACTACCTAGGCGGGTGGAAAGGCCTAGTTTCCACGCCGCGCCTTCGCTTCTCTGTATTTAAGTAATTACAATACAGTAGACTGTGTTCGGTCGGAAAGGGCAAGTTTCCGAGCAGCACTGACACTGGTGTTGGGTAGTCGGTCTGAAAGTACGAGTTCCAGAGCCGAAATTGGTATATTGTGGATATCGAAATTTATTATATTGCGCATTATTTGATAATATCGGAGAAATTCTTTCTTTTTAGTCTTCTTGCATAAGTCGGGCTAAGAATATCTCTCGCTAGTCGATTTGGATGGTTCATTAACCGTGCTGAGTAACTGGTGCTTAGCCCTCTTATGTCTTCATGCACCGTATTAAGATCTTTGTGGATATTCGTATTTTTTATGTAGCATGGTGCTCCGCATATGGCGCGTAAAATTTTTGACTGCAGTCTTTGAAGTCTGTTCAAAATGGAATTGCACGCACTGCCCCAAAGCCCGATTCCATATGCCCAACATGATTTAATCATCATATTAAAAAGCTACATGTTGTCATCTAGGCTTAATTTAGATTTGTGACCTATAACACATTGACGGCTTGCTTCTTTTAGTTTCGCTTGAAAAAATTTTGTTTTCTATATGCTTTTTCCAGGTAAGTCTTCTATCATTGTCATCCCAAGGTATTTGACACTATCTTTTTGTGGTATAGCCTTGCTGTTTATTTTTAGTGGTGGGCAAGTTTGTTTCTTCCGTTCTAAAGGAATTCTGCCTGACTCTGAAGTTTCTCCCTAGCAGAAGGCTTTCCAGAATTGCGTATTTGCAGGAAGTGAAACCTGAAACAAAAAATTAGACTAGTGAACCCGTATGGCGCTAAACGGCAAAGGCTTTGATCAATAAATTGCACACAATAGGAAACATTTTAAAAAATTGGGAAAATTGTTTTTGAATCAATTCACCCTGTACCTCTAAAAAGGTTCTTACTTCAAAAAATAAAACCTTATTGCACATATACAGATCAAGGTGTTTAATATGACATCTAACTTGGTGCAGATCTGATCTCTTTCACAAAGAATGCCTTCACGTATTCGAATACCCATATTTTGATACATAAATATGTATGTAAGAAATATTTGTGTATTTCATTTATCTAATTCCCTTAATTTTAGTTGAATTTGACCTTTTAACGGGTGGCAACACTTACATATTTATTAGAAATGTACCCTTTTCAAACCAATTTCTAGTAAATTTTAATAACTGATTTAACTTATAAAATAATTTTAATTAAAGGTGGCAAAATTAAAAAAAAAATTAAACCTTTGTACACTTCTACAGGTCAATCCCTTTAATTTCACCCCATTTCGAACGAATGCAAATCTGTTGGCATTAAAAAAATGTCTACGCGTGTTATAAGTAGAACCCAAACTCATAAAGAGAACATACAACTTCACGTGCAGTTTTACCCTCCTATATAAAGTTTCTATATACTAGGTTCAGTTTGCTTGATACTTAATTATGTGAACATAGCGGAACACGTATTTGGTGAAGGAGAGCGCCGTTGAGTAACATCGTTCAGGTACGTTCATTTCGGATGTTCCCTATTTTTGTTCCTTTTTTTTTGGGTACCGCAAGCATGTGTTCCAATTTTTCGAGTGACAGGCTAACCCAATATTCACGCACGCCGCCAATTATCGAAAATTTCTCATGCACATACAGCTTTTATGGGATCAACCGAAATTGAACGGCGTGCGTAAGAAGCTAACTGAATTTCCAATTTTTGCTCTGCGTGACATTTGGATTTGACGTTTCACTCAACGAAATCAAATGCAAACGCACGCAAGCCAATTTCGGATTACGCAAAAAAACGAATTGGACGGCATGCGTACCAAAACGCGAGCCGCGAATATGCATACAAAGTAGTACACAGTATGTAGAATAAATTTATTGCTAGCAAACCCTTGCTTTCTTTGCTTTTGACATGTTTTTATACATATACACATACCCTTTCTTAATTTTTTCGTCATTTCATAAAACAAAAGTAAAAAGTAGACCAAAGAAATAGAACTGAGCCAAAGAAACAGGCTGGTCATTTGACCCCTGCATAACAGCATGTTGGTCAAAGAGAGTAAGAATGGAAAAAATGAGAGAAAAAGTGCCGTGACCAGCGATCATATGCAGTGTTGCCACTCACATATGTTGTCCCCGGTGACAGGAAACAATATCAACGGAAACAAGGTCAATTGACACTATTTCGCATACTGGTGAGAAATAAAGTAAATTGGCATTATGACCTTTTCAAAATTGAAATAAAATTCACTGACATTATTGCTCTTTCAAACATTAAATTTGCGTGGCTTTGCGGCGCCCTGTCCGCGCGCTGCACGGCGTCGTGCCGTCGTAGTTTTTGTGAAAATCACAGATAGAGGGTATTATTGAATATAAGCCCTCGATATTTTACATTTTTGTATTTGTAAATTATGGGAAAATTTTTTGCTGTGTTTTGGCAACTACTTGTCTGTAGTAAAAAATCATAGAATTTGTTCCGACATAAATAATCAACAGTTCTTTATACCCGCATTTTGGCACACTGACTTGAATGTGCCATTTAACAAACAGTGTCGTCGTTCTCCTTAGCTGCTTTTAAATGACGTCACAAATTGTTGGCGGCGACATGAATACAGTGTAAGAAAATTAATTTTCTATAATTGTTTCCTTATACAAAAGGTTTCTTTGCCACCTTAGACATTCCGAATTCGTTCAAAATATGCTAAAAGCAAAAGTGAAATAACACAAACGACACGCAAAATTTGCTTTATTTCACTTTTAAATGGGAAATAAAACAAGTTTGGGTTGGATATAAAACAAATATTGCCTTATTTCCCATTCATTATTTATACTATTTGTAAAAAAAAAACAGTTTACTGACAGAAGGAAGCAGAACTTTGTTTATTCCAAAAATCCAATTAAACCAAGGCACATTGATCAGGTAGTATCAGTATAGCAGCTGATTTGATTTTTTTCAAATTATTTGTTCTCGAAAATGTCAAATATTTTTAATTTCTTCCCACAAAAATTCTAAATTGTTAAAATCTACTAGCATGTGAAACAAAACCAGCGAGCACAACCGCTGATTTCTGGGCCTGGCACAAGATGGATCAATACTTCGAGAAGCAAACCAATTTACTAAGAAAAAAAGTTGCAACAATTTTTATTTGTTCAATTTAAATTTTGTATCTTTTTCGTATATCGCATGGCACGCTTTGATATAGAAGAAAAAAATCAGAACAGGTTTTGACACCTTCGATACCAGAAGCAACAACAAAATACAGGCAAATGTTGTTTTTGCTCAAATGCTCTAAACCTGTTTGATAGTTCTTGAATTAAACAAAAAATGTGACATAATTCATATGAAGAAAGTAATATTCACAAAATATTTTTACTTATGAAAAGTCTAAGAAAATATAGGGAAAGCATCGTCTTTAAAAACTGCTCGGCATATTGGACATCGCGCTTTTGTATGAATTTTATTTGCATGCTTTTTAATATGTTAAAAAAATTGCTGGAAAACCTTAAAATGTTTGCATGGGACGATGTCGCAATAAACATATGAAGTAATAAAAAGGCTTTCTCGCTTTATTTTCTGACATTCGGCTCCCTTAGGGCCGATTTCAAATGAATATTTAAATGGCACTTCAGTTTAATTATCGATTGTTGTTTAAATGCCATTTAACTTTCGTTGGGTTTCAGATCAACTTTGTTTAAATATGCCAAACAATTGGCAGCGCTGCTGCTTGTTCCTTGGAATTGTTGTTGCATTTGCTTGTTTGTTTACATTTTGTGCTGAACAGCTGATTGTTTTTTGGTGGGATTGATTAAACAACCTACCAATCAATGTTGGTTGTTTGGTACAACCACAGGGTTGCATATATATTATTTAAATAGCCAATATTGGCCATTTAAGTGCAGATTAAATGTATGATCTGAAAATGAATAATGGAAGTTAATCAACAATCTTTACTTAAATAGGCCATCTGAAATTGGGCCTTATTGTCATATTTTACAGGCAAATTTTCAAATAAGGCAGTGGCACCTGGTAAATTCCATTATGGGTGGGATGCATGCAATAACACCATACACAATAATTCCCATTACTTGGACATTAAAAAGCAGTCCCCAGTGCATAATTGCGAAAGGAGGGGAGGGGCGGGGGCGCGAGCGCAGGGTAGCACTTTCAAAACTGTATACTTACATATCCGTCCATTTAACTTGTTCATGTACTACTTTTGTCAAATGTAACTGGGTGACTACCTACATATGTGCACTACTTTGCTTTATTACTCAAATTGTTAAGTTTAAAAGTTGGTCTTATTGCTCAACGAGAAATGAAATAAAGCTAATTTGTGTTACTTCACATTCAATTGGGAAATAACACAAATGTGCGTTATTGCCGTTTGTGTTATTTGAAACTTTACTTAAATTTGAACTATTTTATAAAAAACTCCCTCAGTTTTGAAAATATTTTACTAAAATTTTGCACACGCTTGTATTTTAACATTTCCTTCACTATCTTATAAAATCATCGAAATCGGTTCACTCTAAAACTAGCTCCCATACAACTGATTGTCCAGAGACATTGTTTTGCGTTATAACTCCTCCAATTAAGCAGGTAAAAATTTAGTATAGGTTCCCTTTAATATATAGCACCCATACTATTTATTATTCAGATATGAAATTAGACTTATAGAGTTGTTCTCATTTTCGTTGTTGGTGTTTCCGACAGGGTAGGAGTGTGATGTAATGTGGAACGAGTTGTATTGGAGCCAGTGTTGCCGTTGTGCGACTAAAGGGGCAATTTGACCCCTTTTAAGCGCCAATACGCGTTGACCCGACTTTTTGAAAATTTTGTTTTTTGACCCTTTTCCAAAATTATGTGCGACTTTTGCCCCTTTTAAGAGATTTTTTTAGGAAATGTTAACAGAACCATGCTATTAAAAAGCATTTCTTCCTGTAAGTACTAAACAATGCATCACTTAAATCTTTTAAAGGAAATACAGCTCTTCTCCTTGCCGCAACTAGAATTATGTGTCGGTTTTAGGGATGTCAGTGGCAAAAATACATCGGTGTTTTTTCTCGTATCTATGCATCGAAACTTACATCGATATTTGTCGATGCATCGGAGGGCTTACATCGATGCTTCGATACGCATAGAGTTTACCTCCACTATGGAAATAAAACATTAAGAACCTTTTCGGGTATGCAGTTTCATAGCTCATAAAATTTTAGTATAACAAAGTGCAAGTCAGCCAAAGAAAAAATATCAAAAGTCAAAGCAATTGAAACTTGCACTTTATTATAATAACATTTTATGGGCTATAAAACTGCACCTTCCTGTCTATGAACTTTAGACAAAGCGATGTTTGGCCGTTCGATGTACTTGAAATGTCAGTTTACAGAAATCATCGAGACATCGATGCATCGACTATTTATACATCGAGTGGCAAATTTTCGATACATCGAAGCAAAATATCGATATTTTCGATGCGTCGATGTTTTTTCGACATCCCTAGTATGTTTGCAACCCTGTTTTATGCAAGGATTGTCTCACTATTTTCTTTTTAAATACAACAGATTTATTTTTTTATTAGTAAAGAAAAGAAAAATAATATGGTGACCCTTTTTTTCTCAATTACGCCTTTTGTGCGACTTTCTCAACGGCAACACTGATTGGAGCTATACGTTAAGGTGCACTCATTTCGATAATTTTAAGGAATAATTAAGGTAATATTAAAAAACCGTTATGTGCAAAATTTTAGTAAAATAACTTCAAAACTGAGGGAGTTATTTATAAAATAGTTAAAATTTAATCAAATTTTCAAATACCGTTATCTCGAAAACTGGAGCCAATCCGGTAAAATGGGGGATGCGACTGAATTTAGAACGTCCTAATTAAGTGAGTTCAACTTTCAAAATCTTTGCTCAAAATTTACAACTTGAACAATGTAACTTGAACCCAGCTTATTCTTTTGTTTTCTATTACATGTTTATTCCTCGTCTAACTTTAGAAGTACTTGATGAAAATGAATTACACTTATATTAATCGATTCATTAAGCCAGTACGAATAAAATAAAAAAAACGTCATCATTACATGTCCCTTGTTATGGCCTTTCAAAATTTAGTGCCACTATTCTGAGTAGTTTAACTTCAGAAGAATACAACATAAAAAATTCGTTCAGATTGAGAGACAGACTGCAAAACATATGCATAAACGAGGAAGAATTGTTAGTGTCGTTTGATGTCGTGTCGCTCTTCACTAACATACCAACAAATTTAGCAATACAACTTATTTTGAGAAAGTTTGACAAAATACAGCAGACATTTAACATAACAAGAAACACCTTTCACAACATTCTGCTATTCTGTTTAAAAGGCAATACACACAAACATTCGGAACGCCAATGGTAACCCTTTATCCCCTACAATAGCAGACATAATCATGGATGACCTGCTCGATAACACTTTAACAGAATTAAAGGAGTAACATAATATAAATATCAAATTGATAGTGAAGTATGTGGACGATATCTTTGCAATTGTTAGACGAAAAGATGTAAAAATAATTTTACAGACTCTAAACAAATATCATGAAAAGCTAAAATTTACAATGGAAAAAGAGAGAAACCTCAGCATACCCTTCTTAGACGCTCGTATACACAGAGAAAAGGAGAAAATGTAATGTGGAACGATTTTCCGTCATCCCTTGTCAAATTTGGTTTGGAGACAAACCGGTTTCGGCGTTGTGCCATCTTCAGTGCCGGTTTGTCTCCAAACCAAATTTGGCAAGAGATTACACAAAATCGTTCCACATTACATCTCACTCCTACCGTGTCGGAAACACCAACAACGAAAATGAGAAGGAGAAAACATTACTTAACTGGTACTCCACACCCATTTCATCGGGACGCATAATAAACTTCCTATCTGCTCAACCTTTGAAATACAAAATCAACACAGCGAGAAATCTTATTACGAAAATACTTACCATAAGTCACCAAAGATTTAGAGACGAAAACGTAGGGAAAATACATGAGATACTCAAACGTAACAACTGTCCGATACACATAACTAAAAATTTAATTGAACAGGCGCTCATGAAAATAAACAAGCAGCACAATATCACCCCCGCGGAAGTAAACACTGAGACAAAACAATTCTATAGTGTCACATATGTCCCCGAATTGACCGGAAAACTTCCCCAAACAATAAAGAAAAACAAGCCAAACATAACTCTAGCGTACAAGTCAAATTGCACTTTGTCAACGATATTTACAAGAACAAAAAGCCCGATTGAACCGCAACAACAAAGCAATATTGTATACGAAATAAAATGCCAAGGTAAACCAAACGAAGAGTGCAGCAAAATCTACATAGGGACAACAAAACGATCACTAAGCAAGCACACGATTATCAGAACACGATGCGGACATAAGAACAAGTAATTTTTAGCAAAAAAGAAACCGACTTCAACTCTCTTAAAAAAAAATATATATATATATATCTCATGATCCACTGATCGGATCTTAACCAGATTAGACACTACCTTTCCGATGCAAAAAGAATTATCGAAATCAGTTGACGTGGTCCAAAGATATGCGGTAACATACATAAAAAAAAAAATAAAATATTTCGACGAACTGATAACCTCCTCCTTTTTTGGAAGTCGGTTAAAAAGGAAAAATAACACGGCATTAGCACAACATATACTAACGAGCGGTCACATAGCTGACCTAGCTAATATAATGATTTTAGACATAGAAAACAGAGAGAAAATACGATATACGCTAGAGAGCCTCCGCATAACCCAAAAAAGGGAAAGAACAGTCAACAAGAGAGAAGACACTAACGACATTGCGCCTACTTATTTACTGTGTTTACAAAACACAGTCAGAACGACAAGTGTACCCCAAGCAGCTGGTACCGATGAGTAGTTTTTAAGACAAGTGTTTATTTATATTTGCCTGTAAGTTTTGTTAGTTTTTGGTATACATGTACATACATATATACACTACATATATAATTTTCAACTCCTTACAACAAATGTGAGTGTTACATAAAATATGTTTGTTTTTGTCTAATATTTTATAATTGTAAAAATGTTTTTGTTGTTTTTAATAAAGATTTCCGCCCCTGATGAAGCTAAGAAAGTTGGGGAAGGTTGGGCATAAAGTGAAGCAGAAACCGAGAGTTTTCACTTGCACTTGCACATGATAGATCAACCAAGCCTACAATAACATTGAAAATCTACACCAAATTGATCAGCATACAAAAGAAGAAAAAATAAAGTAGCTTTGCAAAAGGTTTATAAACTGAAAAATATATGAAAACATCATTCATAACAAAAAACATAAAAAAGTAATTTCTAACTCAGTTTTTTTTAATGTATTGTTTTGTATGATAGAATGCAAGAATTTGCCGTCCTGTCAGCGATTACATTTCTCAAGTAAAAGCCAACAAAGCCGAAAAGAAGGATAAAAGAAACCTTCACAGCAGTACATTTTTTAATGCACACTAAATTTTTCGAGAGAAAACGTGCTCTAGTTGTGTAAAATTTTAAAAATATATGATTTGACAAGACCAAAGTTGCAGTAGCATTGAGGATACCAAACAAGAAAAAAATCCGAATAGAAGGAAAAAAGGAGTTGTCAGAGAATTAAAAATCTGACTTTGCGACAACTTTCGCGTATTGAGGAAAAAGTACCAAAATCAAAACCAACGTACCCACGCACTATGGATCGAGCTAGTACAAAGGCCGATCATAAATGCATTTTTGAAAAGTTGTACATAACATAAGGGTTTGGTATTATTCTTTAGGAAATAAAGCGTGCTTTAATGATCTAATGATTTTTTATATGTCTATTTAATAAAATAAAGTGAAAATTGCTTAAGAAGTTGACATTTTCAAATTGTTGAAATTTTTACTCGCAACGCAGTAATTTTCAGATCCGCAGTTTAGGAATTTTTTCCTTGAAACGACCTATAAAGAAACACGGATTTGTGTTACATGTTAAATTCAGATTTAAAATTAGCTATAAATGTTTTATTTTGATTCAACAATTTATATTGAGCTCGAGGCCGTTTTAAATGAAAATTTTTATTGTGGAAAAACAACAATAATTTGAAAAAATGGTAGAAGTGATAGCTATTTCGGAAGTCACCACATTTCCTCTTCAGACTTCTTTCAGTAGGATTCGAACCGACGATCCCACTGACTCAGCCAGTTGCCTATGCACCGTGCTAAGTACGCCTTGTAAATTATCGTTTGCTTTTTTCCACTATTTTCATTTTTGTTATGCCAACACAATCAAGCGCAGCTATTCCGCTGCAATTCACTTGATCATGTGGTTGTTGGTATTGTTGGTTTTTGCTAATAATTCTATTTTTAGAATGTTTAACTTTTAGGTGTGCTCGTCCTTAAGTTATTTGTTTTTGTTTTTTTTTGGCCTTTATTACAATTATATTCAACAATTTATATTGAGCTCGAGGCCGTTTTAAATGAAAATTTTTATTGTGGAAAAGCAACAATAATTTGAAAAAATGGTAGAAGTGATAACTATTTGGGAAATCACCACATTTCCTCATCAGACTTCTTTCAGTAGGATTCGAACCGACGATCCCACTGACTCAGCCAGTTGCTTATATAACAGATTGCAGCAATAGCTTCTGTAATAAAACAAAAATTTTGTTTCGTTTTTTTAATTTCGATGGAGGATTCGAAGGTTTTCTCCGCTTGGTTATGTTTTGAAAGCATTAAAAGCACGAAAAATCCACCTACTACACGAAAAAGAAGTAAAGAGTAAGTGACACTACGTGAGAATGCGGGATTTCAGCCGCTACTAGTATCACTGGGCTTTTAACCCTATAAGTAATAAATCTTTAAACCTAACAAAAAACAGTTTACCTGATGTTTAATTTGTGTGATACATTTGAGAATATAAGTATGTACGATTACCTGCTAGGTCCTCCAACTGCACAAAATTAGTATTGATACCTGCAATTCACACCGAACTTTTGGGGAATACGCAGTAAACTCGTATCAGCATGCAGACGTTTCTTTACCATTGTGAATGCAGGTACCAATACTAATTTTCCACAGTTCCAGTACCCACAATGGGTAAGGAATACATCTAGAATAGGGGCGCTCGTTTTCGAGAAAAAATATGTGCGATTACCACTTAGGTACTGGAACTGTGGAAAATTAGAATTGGTACTGCAATTCACAACGGTTAAGAAACATCTGCACGCTGATACGGGCAGTTTACTGCGTATTCCCCAAAAAATCGGAACTACATATTTAGAACAAAGAAGCTTATTTTCGAGAAGCAATAAGTTTGAAGCAATGAGTTCTTTCAAGTTTCCAAAACGTCCGCCATTGCTTTTTTATATAGAGAACGGAAGAAATGAGTCGATCTTATCCACATTTTTGAGGGAAAAATATCAATTTCGGAAGTCAACGCAGAATTTGTAATTAATGATAAAAAAAAGTTATTATGGCAATAAATACGCGTTAGATTAAGGCTAAACGCAAAAAGGATAGATTTCTTAAAGAAAATAGCGACTGGCTTGATGGAGGCTTTCGGTGAGTTTGCCGGTTGCCATGACTGAAAACGATGCAGCTTTCTCTACGGCTTCTACATCTTCTGGAAAGTGAGGAAGACCGTATACCTCCAAACCAATATACTTTTGAGAGAATACGGATTTGAGCACATATATGAAGCATATTTGCAAGGACTGCGATCTATGGGTGAAAGAGTTGAAGCTAATATTTTGGAAGCTATAAGGACGGCAGATATCGAAAAAAGAAAACTGTCTTAAATTCGTTGGAGTCATGTAATGCTGAAATATTATGAGACGAAGAAGCTTTAAGCGCTTATATTGATCTAGATCTTACCAAAGTGCAGCATTTGTACCTGAGGATCCTAACGAATTAAAGGAAATGTTTTCTGCTGGCGTCATATTACAAAATACAGAGATGTAAACAAATATGCTGCCCACCTGATTCATCGATGGAAATAACTAACTCTTCTGCAAAAATAACATCTTTGCAACATTTGATGGACCACACAGCTACTAGAATTTTATTAATTAACTCCGTGAATACGTCAGGACTAAAACACTTGATTTTATATAGCAAGTGGGATGTGACGGCTCATCTGGACAAAGCGAGTACAAAAAACAACTTCCAGAGGAGTCTGAGTTGATTTCAGGCACAAATATGTTTATTTCTTCTTGTGATCCTTTGAAATTAGTTGATGAAGCATCTGGTGCTATTATCTGGCGCCTTCATCAGTAAGATTTTGTAGACCAATTTCAATAGAGTTTTCAAAGGAAACCCAAATGAAAACAAAGTCTGTTGTGGATAACATACAGTCTCAAATTGATGAATTACATACGTTTTTGATTAGTACAGATGGTGAAGAACTACAGGTCAAGTATGAACTTTGACTTACAATGGTCCATGGAAAAGTTACCCAGGTATTAAAAAATAGTAGAAGTGATAGCTATTTCGGAAATTACCACATTTCCTCATCAGACTTCCTTCAGTAGGATTCGAACCGACGATCCCACTGACTCAGCCAGTTGCCTACGCACTGTGCTAAGTTCGCCTTGTAAATTATCGTTGATTTTTTCCGACTTTTTCCTTTGTTAAGCCAACACAATCAAGCGCAGCTATTCCGCTGCTATATACACTTGATCATGTGGTTGTTGGTTTTGTTGGTTTTTGTTAATAATTCTATTTTTAGAATGTATAACTTTTAGGTGTGCGCTCCTTAAGTTATTTTTTTTTGTTATTTTATGGCCTTATAACAATTATATTCAACAATTTTTTCAAATTATTGTTGCTTTTCCACAATAAGTTTTCATTAAAAACGGCCTCAAGCTCAATAAAAATTGTTGAATACATAACCTTTCTTTAAAAAAATGGTCTGCTACAAATGAAGTACACAAAAGGGCAAAAGAAGAAGAGAAAACTGTGGGGCAAAGACTTTTTTGAGAAAAGCTGGGATTAATCATAGATAAGCCACGTTAAGTAAGTGGCAACTCCAATGATGGAAATACAGAAAGACAATTTTTTCGAAAGCCACTTGTTCTGCTGAAATAACTGGGGTTGATTAAGTGCTTATACACAGACTGTATATCATTCTACGAACTCTATCTTCGGGTGTTATGACTGATGCTGAAAAGTTTGGCGTTTATGCATTGGAAACAGCAAGAATATCCCCCTTATTCTAGAACCCGAATTTTCGTAATTCGTAGCTACGCTACGCTAAAATCATTGTACAAATAACTAAAAACCGGACCCAAGTTTCTCGATAAGGGGCAACAAAGATTTTGTTTTGCTCGTTTATATAAAGCAGTGGATAAAAATATACGTATATGCGAAAGGCAAATTTATCTGTTTAAATGAACACTACCAATATTTCTTGTAAACACACATCGATTTACATCTTTTATTTCGCCTCCGACACTGAATTGTTTTCGTACAAAATTACGCAAAAGAGCTTACTCGTTCGTTATTAGGCATGCCATTGTTACGAATTTCGAAACATCGAAAATACGATTCGGATTGCAGCATACTATTTCTACGATTCGTAGCAAAATCCGAATATGAAAGAGTTGCAGAATAGGGGTGTATATGTCAACAAATACAACTGGTATTATATGCCATCCTCAGTGCGCAAGTGGATAGAGTGTTATAAAACATTTTACTGTATTACCAATCGGACAACTTTTAGAAGA
Source organism: Rhagoletis zephyria (assembly GCF_001687245.7). Classification (NCBI taxonomy): domain Eukaryota; kingdom Metazoa; phylum Arthropoda; class Insecta; order Diptera; family Tephritidae; genus Rhagoletis; species Rhagoletis zephyria. The sequence goes on from NW_016157232.1 coordinate 186,856, forward strand.
CGCACTATAGTCCCGCAACAAAGACTACAAGGCTGCATCACGCAAGAAAACACTCAAGATTGGCGACAAACGAAGATATATTTCGTACATTATTGTATACATCGGATCCATATATAACAAGCATTCGTAAGCCATACGCAAGAATCACCAAAGAACTTGACGAAGATGATCTAGGTCTGTTGAAGATAAGTGAATTCATTTCAGATTGTGAAGCGGTTGAAATCTCAAATAAATGAAGCATTTTGATAAATGTAGTTTTAACTAGTGAACCAGCTTGGCGTTAATATGACCAAAATTGAATTTCAAAAACTTAAAAAATATTCCAAATGTTAGTAAGAGCTTTAATATATCCGAGTGCCATATTTCATCAAAACCGTCCAGCCGTTTCTGAGTGAAGAGCAGTCTCGCATAGTGAATGTTTTTATTTTCATCGAATTTCAATTCACAATATACCGGCGAAAAAAGTTCTTAGTTAAACAAATAAAACTTTGCCATACATCTACAGGTTAAGGCCCCTAATTTGACCTCTCATTTTTGAAATTCCTTTTCAAAAGTATTCTCAAAACAAAATCTTCTTAAATCCCTTTCATCTGACATTGTGATACACATGATCGAACAAATGGCGACCCTCCTAAATAAAGGTCAGGAATAAATACCTTTCAAATCCATTTCGATTTATACCCATCTTTTAGAAATTCATCCACCTTAATAAATAATTTGAAAGTAACTTTTTGAAAACGCAGCAACTCTCTTAAAACATTGGAAATGTTTAAACCAAAGATTTGTTGACATTTTTTCGTTTGACTACTGTATTTTTATATCTCATATACTTTTTGAATTAGTTAATAAAACAGGTGGCAGCCCTTTTCAAAAGTATTTTCAAGCTTAACCACTGTCAACTCTCCTCCGCCGGACACTAAGATACATAATTTAATTAACTGATGAATTAGGTGGAATTTTAATTTTCAAACATGTGGCCACCCCAGTTCAGAAATAGAAATTTTTCAATTCCCTTTGATTGATACCCTTATTTTAATAACTCATTGAACTTAAATAATTTGAATTTAAATTTTTAAACAGGTGGCAACCCTATTCCAACCCCTCAAAAATATTCTTAGCGTTCAAACTAAAGATTTCTTAGCACTCCTTCGTTTGACATCCATATTTTGATATTGCGTATAACTTGTGTATAATTAAACTAAATTTGGCATTTGAAGCAGGTGGCAACCCTCTTCAAAATATTTTCAAACTACTACTTTCTGAAACCCCTTTTGTTTGGCACCCATATGGTGTTACATATGTTTCTTACCTAATACGATTTTTTAACAGGTGCAACCCTCCTATAGTTCAGCTAAGAAACAGAGCTTTTCAAAACCATTTCGATTGATACCCAGATTCTAATAAGTGATTTATTCTTTTAAATAATTTGAATATAACTTATTAAAAGAAGGCAGCTCTTTTCAAAAAAATAAGTCCTTATTGCACATCTTTAGCCCGACCCCTTTAATTTAACACCTCACTTTTGAAAATCGAACGAACGGCGCAGATCTTTTATGCGCAACAAAAAATGCCTTCGTGTATTATATATATAGATATGTAAAACATATACTATTTTTAGTCAATAATTTTTAGAAAACGATAAGCTTTTTTGAAAGCTCAATTTGGTATACTATTGAAAATTTGTTTTATTAAGGTGTTTGTATATACTTTTCTTATGGCACGTACTATAATCCAATAGTTCAGTAATTTTTTTTAAATATATATATTTTTTTTAAATAAAGGGTAATCTATCTAATAAATATATATGTAGATATCTCTGAAATAATATTTTATGAAAACAATCGTTTAATACCAATAGTCAAATATCTTCTTTCCATTTAATCAGAAAGTGTACCTTTTAAGTTTTCTAAGTCCACATATGGGTCTATATCTCGGGAACCAAATGAGATACAAAAATTAAAAATGCATCGTTTAAATTTACATGGTTTACACTATCTGCACGTAAAATTGCATGATCGTAACTTAAATAAAATTATAGTTTAAAAATCTAAAACCTCGCAATTATAATTTCCATTCGTAATGTCATCAGGTATGTAACTTGAGAATAGAAATCGCTGCATCTTTTAGGCGCCTCAATATTACATAGTTACATCCCGAGCTAATAAAAGGGAGGTAATAATAAAAAGCAAATGCCGGCCGCTGTGGTGTAGTGGTAAGCAGTGCGCGCTTTCACTCATCAGCACCTGGGTTCAAACCCTGGTCAAAGCAACATCGCAAAAAATATAGAAAACGGTTTTTTCTTAACAGCGGTCGTCCCTCGGCAGGCAATGGAAAACCTCCGAGTGTATTTCTGCCATGAAAAACGGCTTCTCATAAAAATACAATCGCCGTTCGGAGTCGGCGTAAAACTGTAGGTCCCTCCGCTTTGTGTGACAACATCAAAGAGCACACCACAAATCGGAGGAGAAGCTCGGCCAAACACTAATATATGTGTAAGCGCCAATCTATTATTATTATTAAAACGCAAATGCCTCATATTGCCCATAGTGCAGCGTACCAAATCATTTTCAAAGTACCAGTTTTGGTACGAAAGTTTACGTAACAGAGCTCTAACTAAGTATTTCACGCATGAGAAATGTGCACAGAAATAAGTTTTTATTTATTTATTTTTTTATTTACTTAGTAAGGATTATAATCCGTAAGCGCGGCCGAAAAATACTTCCGCACCCCTTTTCCGGCAACACAGAAAGGAAAATTCTACTTCGTAAGGGTTATAACTAGTTAATTAAAAAAATCAAAGTTTGCATGGAAATTTATTGAATTTTCCTGAGTTTTGAACAGAGTTTAAAAGTTATATTTTTATGTTTTTTTTTTAGTTTGAACTATATTTTTATAAAAAATAGCAAAAAAAAATTAAATTAAAAAATATTGTTTTAATAAAGTGAAATTAATTTATGTTTAGAACCTTACATAGAAAAAACCATTTCTTTTTTATTATCTTTAAAAATATGTGAGTGGCAACACTGCATATGATCCCTTGTCAAGGCACTTTTTCTTAAATTTTTTCTAGGGATGTGCCGGATAGAGATTTTTCCGAGTAACCGGATACTGGATACTGTGTGAAAAATAAGAGCCGGTAGACTGCCGCCCTATATAAATTTCACAATAATCCTATATTAAAAATGTAACTTTTATTTTCGGTAAATACAGGAGAAACTTCAAAGAAAAAAAATAAAAACAATAAACTCCGCTAAGCAAAAACGTGTGGTTTATGTACTTTTATTAAAAATTAGGATCAAAATCGTACTACTATGCATCCTTACAAATCGTCCGCTTTACGTATCGTCCCGTTGTTGCAATATTTTTTGACCCAAGTTTCAAAAAGTCCCAGCAATGGGTTGTGCGCTGGGTTTGGGACCCGTCACGTAAAAACCACTTCCAGTGAAGAAGCAAGGCAAAGCCTCAGATGTGAACCCCCCTTATGATGACGACCACGGCAACGTTTAAAGGACTACGATTTGAGGGCATGCACCTGGAATGTCCGGACTCCGGAAGGTGCCTCTGCCCGGCTGGTTGATGTCATCATAAGGACAAAAGCTGACATCACCGCCGTCCAAGAAATGCGATGGACGGGGCAAGGCAAGCAATGTCTGGGGCCTTGCGACGTCTACTACAACTGTCATGTAAAGGAGCGCTAATTCGGAGTTGGATTTGTGGTGGGAGAGAGACTCCGTCGCCGAGTACTGTCGTTCACCCCGGTGGACGAGCGTCTCGCCACAATCCGCATCAAAGCGAGATTCTTCAACATCTCGCTCATCTGCGCCCATGCCCCGACGGAAGAGAAGGATGAGGCATCCAAAGATCTCTTCTATGAGCGCTTGGAGCGCACGTACGAGCGCTGCCCGCGTCATGATGTCAAAATCGTGCTTAGCGACTTCAATGCCAGGGTGGGCAAGGAAGGGATCTTTGGAGCAACCGTCAGAAAATTCAGCCTCAACCACGAAACGTCCAACAACGGATTGGGGCTGATCGACTTCGCCAGGGCCCGAAACATGGTATTTCGCAGTACTAGGTTAAAAGGATCCTTCAAGCTACGTGGCTATCTCCGAACCGAAAAACGAGAAACCAAATCGATCATGTTGTGATAGACGGAAGGCACGCTTCCAGTGTTTTAGACGTACGCAAACACCGAGGCCCAAACATGGACTCGGACCCCTATCTTGTTGCAGCCTAGATACGCACCAGCCTTTGTGCAGCAAAAAATGTGCGCCCAAATATGCAAGGAAAGCTTAACGTCGAAACGCTGCAATCACAACAGACAGTCAGTGCTTTCGCTACTCGACTCTCACACCTGCTCTCATAGAGCACTCTTCAACAATCCGACATATGCGAGCTGTGGAACCACAATTTCCGCGCATTAAGTACCGCCGCCGAAGAAGTAGTCGGATTTCAGCGAGCCCGAAAGAACCACTGGTACGATGAGGAGTGTCAGGAAGCTGCAGAGGAAAAAGATGCCGCCTACAAGGCCACGCTGCGATCGGGCGCAAGGCGCGCTATGTGGGACCGCTATAGGGATCTGAAGAGGGAAGCGAGACGTATTTGCCGCAATAAGAAGAGAGAGGCCGAAATACGTGAGTGCGAAGAGCTTGAAATGCTGGCCGACAAGAAGAATGCCCGAAAATATTACCAGAGAGTTAGGCGACTTACGGAAGGTTTCAAGACCAGGGCGTACTCCTGTAAGAATACTAGCCGTTTTTAGCCGATTTTGCTATTTGCCTTGTTTTCTTAAATTTCAAATATCTATATATGTTTCCATTATTGACTAAGCGACCCAAAATCTGTTAGAAATGGCTACTAGCCTTATCGTGGAGAAAATTTTCATGTCAGGCAGGATTGTATGAAATTGGGCCGATTTCGCTTATTTTTATTTTAAACGAACGAACGGATGCCTTAATTTTAAGTGTGAATGCGTTTGTGTTTGGGTATAGTGCCAACAAACAGAATAAATATTACATGTAGATATTGTCTTCCCAGATAGCGCATATTCAATTCTGCCTAAATTAAAAAACATAATTTTTGCCCACTCCCAAAGGTTTAAGGTAATGGAAAAATTGATATTTTCATGCACTATGTACACATACATATGTATTTTTTTAAACAAACGCACAAATTTTTATGTAAAGCAATCTAAATGGAAGATATGCAGTCTTTTAGCAGCAGATTTTACATCAGAATTGAAGGGATTTCTGAAAAATCTGACCAGTTCTTTTGTGTAACTGTGATTTTGCATCCCTTGTCAACATATGGCCTCGGTTGATGTTAACTTAAGGTCGTTGCTTTACTGCCTTAAAATTGAAGGGAAATCTTTACAGCGTTTTTATGTGTATTGGTTTCTATTTGAGTGTATTGAGAATCGGTCCGTCTGAAAAGGCCTTGTAGGGAAGATAATAGGTTTGTTCGTCGAAAATCCAACGAGAATTATCACTCAAAATATCAGATAGTAATAGTAATAAATAGTTTTTTTTCCGAGTACCTTTCAAATCATTGGAATTAACTAAATTAATTAAGTAAACAAGTATTAACTTACATTTTTCATTTTAAAATCGCTCCAGTTTGAAAATTTTTAAATTTAACGAACTTGTTTGTTCAAATTATCGTCGACAAAAAATCCAATGTGCCACAATCATATCTTTTTCCTAATTGCAAATTCTTGCTGGAAAAATTTTTTCCGGCTCGAATTTATAACTTCTCTCCAAGAAATAGTCTTTTTACTCGTGATTTATTTAAATAAAACATGTGAAATTTAGTTGAAACATTTTAGCCGGTATTTTTTGCCAAATTAAGCCGGTTCGTCCAAAAAGTTCTGGCAACACTGGCGCTAATTACGAATGAGTGAGCGAATTACGAATGGGAGAGCGAATCACTTGCCATGGAAACATCGTTTTACTCACTGCTGGTGCCAAGAGCGTGTTGGCAGGCTAGTTGTGAGGAATGTGCATGCGTACGTTTGTATGTATGTATGTATGTATATATCATTGCTTCATTTCAAACAAGCAAATGTCGTTGAATTGTTTTTGAAATACATAGTCTGTTCCTTTGAAAATGGGACTAAAACCTGTGGAACTGTCAAACTACAATTTTACGCTCTCAAATGAGAGCAAAAGGAGAACAGATGCAGAAGTGCATAGGAACGCAAAATGAACTATTTCCTGTAAAAACGTCAGTCGGTTTGTTTACATGTCATTTGTACAACACTGATTTGGCTGAAATATCACTAACTAATTATTAAAATGTGTACATATTCAAATATTTCGTTGTTTACTTCCATTTTTTTTACAAATATAAGGCTCTTTGCTTTCACCGCTTTCTGTTTTTGTTTGCACATGCAAATCAGCTGATCGTTTGACACTTTTCATGAACTTACAGGAAAAAAAACTCCGGACTAAATCCTGTAACTTCTGACTAGGAACAGTTGCTCAGTTACTCTCTCAAAAGTGTTCCCACTTACAGGTTTTATGTCAATAGGAACGACTTCCTGTAAGTTTTGACTAAATCCTGTAAACCGGACTGCTATTGGAACAGACTAACAGTTTCATGACTTTGGCAACGTTTGATGCCTTCAACAACAAATCAAATGGCTTTCAGCAACAAGTCAAATGACTTCTGCAACAAATGAACTGCGGCGTTTTGACTTCGCCAACCGTCCAACTGAGCTCTCATTCTTTCGACAACCGTCCATATGCAGTATCGTGCTTATACTGGTTTGCCGAAGTCCATATCAGTATGAGCTGTAGGGTGTCCAGATTGTTTAAAAAAACCTTGTTAAAAGTCAAGTTGTCGGCAACAACAACGAATGTCAATAAATGAAACTACCTTCTATTTTTGTATCATGGTTATTATGAAAACTTGCTGAATTTTTATAATCTTTGTACAACGTTTGAAATGTCGATTTGTATATGGTGTTTGTTAAGTTATGAGCTAGACTTCCATATAAAGTCAATTAAAGCATAGGTTGAACTGGTCAAAATGTCTCAATGCCATTATTTCGCATATAGGTAGGTACATTTGCATATGTGTAAACATGTCCGAGTAACTTTATTTCGGTGTATTTTCTCTTCATAATTGGAATATGTACTGTGATATTTTACTATGAATTTATGTATATAAGTACATGTGTATGTCTAAGAGAGTCCTTCATCAAAGTGATTTACTGTAATAGTTTATTTAATTAATGATTGTTATATTACTTCAGTGTATTTTAAAAATACTATTTCTAAAAATATATTGTTCTTAAAAGGCCTTATAAGAAAGCAGTTTTAATTTTGTGGCACTTTCATCTCCTTTTCGGCACTATTTTTGAAGACCATTAGGCACATTTTGAAATTTTGAATTTTCATCCCAGGTGTAGCCATAGTGCTATTGTAAGAAATTTCAACGAAAACACTAACAACCGGTGTGAACAGCCTTCAGGCTACAATCCCAAAACTCGTTTTCGAAGTGTTTTCGTTGTCGGTCAGAACATGGTATAAGAAATATGAGTTTCAACAAAAAAAAAATTTTGACTCGTCTTTCAGGAGTCGTATATGATCCAAATTATGAGCCAGCACCTTGTGCCAATAGAAAAACAATAAAGATTCGAAATTTATACCTGAACTTGTTTATACAGAAATTACTAAAAAAAAAAATAAACAAAATTTAGCTGCAGCTGCTGTTGTTAAATGCTTGTTGGAGTGTATATATGCAGGTTAGTATGTATGCTATTTGAAAGGAATTTTTGCTAAAAAAAAAAACCTAAGAGTCCGAATGTAATAATTTATGAGGCCGATAAGAGCCTCGAAAAGAGTCTGAAATGATTCATATATGAGGCCAAAAATTGTTTTGAAGAGCCAAAAATGCGCCGTATAGGAGGCCAATAAGAGTCCCTCATACCTGACTTTTAATGCGCTCATTACGAGCGTAAAGGCTCCGAAATAGGACTCCTTAAAGACTCATTTATGACTCCAAATGTTTGCTGGAGTGTAGGTGAATTTATTGAATTTTCCTGAGTTTTGGACGAAGTAAAGGGATTTCTTTAGGTTTTTTTGTTGTAGTATCAACAATATTTTTATAAAAAATTCGCCAAAAATTTTTAATAAAAAATGTTGCATGCATTTCGAAATATTCTTTGTGCCAATAATTTAGTGCGGTACTATACATACAAAGATTTTTATTTAAATTTTATAAAAATTTTTAAGTAATCATATAATCATTGAAGCTTTCTGTTATTTATCGCCTTATAACAATTATATTCAACAATTTGATTGGGCCGTTATTAATGAAAATGTTTGTGGAAAATCAACAGCAATTTACACTGTGATAGAAGTTATAGCTGCTATTTCGGGCAGCTATTCTGCAGCTATTTAGACTTGACCACGTGGTTGATGTTTTTGTTGGTTTTTTGTTAATAAATATCATATTTATAGAATGTTTAACTTTGGGTGTACTCGTCCTTAAGGGTTTTTCTTGTTATTTATGGCTTAGTTTTACATTTCTTTGCTTTTCTAAAAAAAGAATTTACAAAAATACATAATTAAAATTGATGTGGTTTGTTACAGATTGTGTACATATGTAATTTTACCTACCCTCTTTCCTAACATCAGGGGCTTATTTCATAAAAGTGACAGGTGCGACAATTGTCGATTTTTTTTATTTATACAATTTCACTGCCAGAATTGTCGGCGATATTTTTCCTGTTTCATATACGTTTGTAGGCAGCTTTGGAAATTTTTGGAGAACGACAGTGATAATATGGAATATTGTCTCCAATTGTGCTGACAATTTTCACTCTGACAAAATTGTTGCGACAATGGCGACAAAACCAAATAGCTCCGTTGGAAAGCTTTCACAGGAGAGTTTTGTAAATTCATTTGTATGGTAATTGCGCGTATTTCATTACTTTTCAATGATTTGAATAGTTCTTAAAACTCAAATAATGCAAATACAATATTACATATGATTTGCATATAAATTTCATACGACTGGCGACAATTTTAAACTCCGACAATGACAATTTGTCACCTTTTCAATGGAATTTCTCATGGAATTTAAGAGGTGGTGACAATTGTTTTTATGAAACAAAACACCCACCACTGTCGAATTATCACTGACAACATGGAAATTGTCTGTCGTTACAAAATTATCACTGTCGCTTTATGAAAGCGGCCCCAGATTTGTTTTTTACATTTTCGGGATAGTTTTGTGCAAATGAGCGTAAGTGCGACACTTATGGCCAAGATAGGACCACATATCGATGGTCCTCTGCCATAACGACACAACTGAACTCATTTCATATATTTCAGTAGAGCCAATTAAAGATTTTGTGTTTCGTAATTTAGCAATAATATGTCTTGGAACGTAATTATTCCGGATTATTTGCAGTCATCCATTAAGGAATATTTGTAAGCTTTCAAATTATGACTTTTACTAAAGATTTAGTAAGTGTAGGACTGCAAAAATACTAAATAAGTAACAACTTGTAAGTAGTTAATCGAAAAAAATTCCATTTGTATTGCTGAAAAAATTTATTGCTNTAACAACTTGTAAGTAGTTAATCGAAAAAAATTCCATTTGTATTGCTGAACAACGGCACAAAGCGAAACGTGTCGTTGTTTCCCATAGAAAATTACTAAGTGTCTCACTGAAACTATGAAAAGAACAACGGCACAATACGAAAAGCTTCGTTATTTCACATAAAAGCATGACTAACCTATCGATAGTTTTTGACTTACGCTAATATTCACGATAAATGTGAGATACGTGCAACTGTTCATTAGTAAGGGACTGCACGAATGGAAGTGCTCTAAACGTCTAATCGTTCAAAACTATAAATTTAAGATTTGAGCGGCAGAAAACACAGTAATGTTAAACCAATGGCTCACTTGATATTTTTTCACTTACCAATCTTCTTCTGGCAGTAGACAGATTTCAGAAACTCGCCCGGAAAAAGAGTCCGGCCGTCTTCGGGCTAGTGAGAAGAAAATATTACTCGCTCAAAATGGCTCTCAGCAGTCTGCGAACCAACCAAAGAGACACAAATTGGCCACTTTCGGAAACCTGCGGGTGAGCGAAAGAACAGACTTATTGTGCGTCCCGGCTTCAAGAATCCAAAAGTTGGCAACCGTGTACACAACACCAGAAACTTTCAAATCTGTAATCATAATTATCTTCTTCTTCTTATTTGATGCTGTAACCGCCTAAGCGATTTTGGCCGAGTTCAGCAAAGCACGCCAGTCGTTTCCCTTCTGTGCCAACTGACGACAATCGGAAATGCCAAGTGAAGCCAAGTCCTCCTCCACCTGATCTTTCCATCGCAGTGGGGGCCTTCCTCTTCCTCTGCTACGACCAGTGGATTCCGAGTTGAACACTTTCAGAGCTGGAGCATCGGTGTCCATTTGAACGACATGGCGGAGCCGCTGTATTTTAATTCGCTGCATTATGTCCATACTGTTGTGAAGCGTTCCATTGTCTGCGGTACTCGCCGTCGCCAAGGCGTAAAGGCCCGTAAATCTTCCGCAAAATCTTTCTCTCGAATACTCTAAGAGCCGCCTCATCGCATGTTGTCATTGTCCATTAGCGTGGGCCGAAAATCCGCTTTTTTAGAATTTTGTTTGGTAATAGCAAAAATATGGTTCAATATGCTCTAAAAACAACATGTGTGACAGAAGAAAATTTTTGGTCAATATCTTAGGCTCGCCCGGGTCCATCAAAGTTCAATGTGCTCAAAAAATAGAAATTAACAAATACATTAATTAATTCCTCTTTTCTACCAAAATTGCAATTATCTTCGATATTATAAGTCCTACATATTTTGGTAAATGAACCTTTTCTTAAGAGAATAGATGGTAGCTAATAAACAATTTTTTTAGCACTTGAACTTTGATGGACTTGGGCGAGCCTAAGATATTGACCAAAAATTGTCATCTTTCACACAGATTGTTCTTAGAGCATAATTAACCATATTTTTGCTATTACCAAACAAAATTCTAAAAAAGCGGATTTTCGGCCCTCGCTATTGTCCATGCTTCTACGCCATATACCAGCACGGACATGATGAGTGAGTTGTAGAGTGTCGTCGAGAGAGAGGACTTTACTCCTGAATTGCCTACTCAGTCCAAAGTAACACTTGTTGGCTAGAGCGATTCTGCGTAAGATTTCCATGCTGACATTACTATCAGTGTTAATGCTGGTCCCCAAATAAACGAAATTCTATACTTTCTTGAAATTATAACTGTCAACAGTGACGTGGGTGCCAAGGTGCGAATGTTCTGACTGTTTGTTTGATGGCAGGAGATACTTCTTGTCCTCGTTTGCCACCAGACCCATTTGCTTTGCTTCCTTATCCAACTTAGAAAAGGCAGACAAGACTTCGCGGTTTTTGTTACCGATGATGTCGATGTTATCGGCATAAGCTAGCAATTGCAACGCCCTTGTAGTAAATTGTTCCTGAGCGGTTAAGTTCTGAAGCTCTTATTATCTTCTCCAACATCAGATGAAAGAAGTCACATGAAAGCAAGTCGCCCTGTCTGAAACCCCGTTTGGTGGCGAACGGTTCGGAGAGGTCTTTCCCAATCCTAAGGGAGCTGGTAGAATTGCTCAGCGTCATTTTACACAGCCGTATGAGTTTTGAGGAGATGCCATATTCAGACTTTGCGGCGTATAGGCAACTCCTTTTAGTGCTGTCGAAAGCGGCTTTAAAGTCGACAAATAGATGGTAGTAGTTTGTTGTTTTTCAGTCGCGTTATTGCTATTCGTACCTCGTGATATCAGGCGGTGGAACATCGACTCCGTCATCATCGACTGCGGGCTCGGGTTCTACTTCTCCACAACTTTCCGTGCTGCTACCATTCGCTAGGATGGAAAAATATCCTCTCCATAATTTAAGTACTTTCTGAACATCGGTTACTAGCTCGCCATTGTTGTTCTTACAGGAGTACGCCCTGGTCTTGAAACCTTGCGTAAGTCGCCTAACTGTCTGGTAAAATTTTCTGGCATTCTTCTTGTCAGCCAGCATTTCAAGTTCTTCGCAATCATGTATTTCGGACTCTCTCTTTTTATTGTGATAAATACGTCTCGCTTCCCTGTTCAGATCTTTATAGCTGTTCCAAATAGCGGACGTTGCGCCCGATCGCAGCGTGGCGCTGCAGGCTTCCTGACACTCCTCATCGTACCAGTTGTTCTTTCGGGCCCGCTGAAATCCGACTAATTCTTCGGCGGCGGGACTTAATAAGCGGGAAATGTGGTTCCACTGCTCGCATATGTCGGTTTGTTGAAGAGTGCTCTCTGAGAGCAGATGTGAGAGTCGAGAAGCGAAAGCACTGGCTGTCTATTGTGACTGAAGATTTTCGACCTTAAGCTTTCCTTGCATTGTTGGGCGCACATTTTTTGCTGCACAGAGGCGGGTGCGTATCTTGGCTGCAACAAGATAGTGGTCCTATTTGATGTTTGGGCCTCGGAGTGTGTGTACGTCTAAAACACTGGAAGCGTGCCTTCCGTCTATCACAACATGATCGATTTGGTTTCTCGTTTTTCGATCCGGAGACAGCCATGTAGCTTGATTAATCCCCTAATGCTTGAACCTAGTACTGCATACTACCATGTTTCGGGCCCCGGCGAAGTTGATCAGCCTCAATCCGTTATCCTGTTATTAACTACATGTCAAGTAGTAAATACATATACTGAATTCATGCTACTGTATGCATAAAACAGACTACAAGCCATCTAAAAACGTAATTATAACCTTACCGCTACACGTATATAGCACAGGTAACGTAAAGTTCTTTTTGTGCAACTTAACAGCCCCACTTTTGTTTGCAAATACTGACGCCAAATTAGTTTTATCAGTTCAATTAATATGTAGTTCATGAGTTCCATCCTTAAGCTAAGAAACTGTGTACCAAATTTTGAAAAGATTGTATTAGGAGAGTAGACTTCCTTCTTCGACATATATAAAGCAGCTTCAAAAAGTACTTCCAAAAATGGTAATGTAACAGTCCACTGTTGAAACGTTCATAACTCCTAAACAACAGGAGTTACAATATATTATAAGTATATGTTAGATAATGCCACATACTTATGCTTTCAGATGCAAGAAAAGAAATTATCCGAAAATTTTATTTTAAGTCGAATTTTGAATACACTAAGTTTATACCTTAAATATTTACGTTTTTACTTCAGGGTTGGGCACGCTGCACTAAATCGAGATAGGGCTTCAGTGGTAGTGTATTTCAAATTGCACTACCACTATTTGCTTAGTGGTAGTGCATTTCAAATTTCACTACCGCTATATGGTTAGTGATAGTGCATTTCAAATTTCACTAGCACTACATAGTGACATCGAAATAGAATTTTCACTTAAGTAAATAGTGAATTTAAATATTTATAAAAAAAATAGTAAACCCTCTTTTATTCATGCGAAAGTTGTCCCCCCCCCAACTCTAAAACCACGAATTCAAACTCAAGACCACAGCTACACCTCTAAGAAGCAGGTCCTCATTGTCATACTCCAACTCCATACGTTGACCATTTCTGCTGGAAATCGCTATTGAAGGAGCTTAACTTTGACTTTAAATAGCAAAGAAGGGAGACGTAGGGGGAGAGTTTTACCACAAAGGTTTTTGGCCAAGGATTCAAAGTATATCTCTATGAAAAAACTATTGCCCGACAAGTTTACTGTTTTTTAAATTTTTGCTAAAAATAAATTTCTCAAAGAAATGATTGAAACGAATATATCGTTACCTTAATTCACAAAGGCCCTAACCAACACTTTTTTCGAAACTGCATTTTTCACAGCTTTTGCTAGGATATTAAAATACACCTTCACTAACTTTAAAGTGTTAGTACCAAAAACAACAGAGTTGTGCAAGTTTTTAATATACCTTATTCGTATGATTGATTTGATTTTTGTAATGTTTTTTGCTTCTCCTGTAAAATAACAAATTTGCTAGTGAGGGCTTTTGTGAATTAAGGTGACGGTATGTAACATCAAAAGCAAATCAAAATGCCGGTATTTAAAGCACAGAAAACAAAACCAATATTAATAAATGGACTATGTTGTCTTTGACGTACGTCAAAGGTCAAATAGAAGTGGGAACTTGTATGACTGCCCATTGATAGCTCGGTTATATAGCTTAAGAAATAATATGCCAACACTCCGATGACCGTGGTTTCTTCACGACGATGGAAGAAATACCATCACGTTTTTCATGTGCTGTTTACGTCATCAGCATCGACTTTCTCAATGCCTTCTTCAGCAGAAAGCTTGATGAAGTCAGCAAAAACAGGAGGTGCAAGGTCAGATGTGTCACAATCCCAAAACCCAATTTCCCAATTTTACGCTCTGGATCCAACACCGCAGTCGCGACAGACAAGGATAATTCCACCCTCTATAAGTGATTTTCTGGCCATACCCATGTAATGTAACAAAGGCTCAAAATCAACCGACTCGTAAAGTCACCACAAACTGGTTACCCAAGGGCAGTTATAACTCTCTACTAACCACTGCTGGGTGGAGTAAAATGCCAACTCAGAATCAGATGGAAATTACCCAGCAAACAAACTCGGCCTCAACTGGGTATACGAGAACCAGTTCCACTCCACCATATCTCGATGATGGCTTGCTCAAATTATTAAATCATTCTCTGACCCGCTATCAGCAACAAAGGTTAAGAGCGCACAGAAGACAAAATTTTCGCTACAGTAGTCCACTGACTCATAAGCAGGCATGGGCAGAGAGTTAGCAGGTGCTAAAAGAGCGTAAGCTTCGCGTGTACGTATACAAGCGAGAGCGCAGCGATGAGAACACCACAGCGTGCAAAATGAATTAGGCACACTAACACATTCTTACTTTTTGCTCACGCTTGTTTGTGGTAGTGCCTACCTCTGCTCATAAGCATTTCTCCAATAATGCATCTCGTGCGCTACTCAAAGTGTATTGGCAAGTAATAACACAACACCGGAAGTGCACCCGTCTCAAAGCCCGGCGTAAACTCTTTCCTCCCTAACACTCGCATTGCTCAATGGTGTACTTATCTTACACCCACTTCTGATCTCTCTCTCTCATTTTTTCTCATCTCCATACAACTCTCATCCTCTCATCATCATTGAAAAGCAGTTTGAGCAAAATGTAATGTAACAGTCCGCGTTTTGGGCCATATATACTTTTATACATATACATTAGACTGCATCACCAAAAAAAGTTGCGGTATTTCCGCCGGAATTACAAAATCTTTATATCTTAAGACGTCCACCAAAATATTTCATAAAAATATTAAGATTTAAGTGAGCTGGACCGATTTGAAAATACCTCCAAAAATGAAGCTTTTTATGAATAAAAATAATTTCTAATGAACTTTTTGAAAAAAGTCCCCTCAGATGACAAATTCGATTAAGCTTAAAAAATCTGCATAAAAATATTTAAAAATATTTTCAACGGAATCGTAAGAATCAGATTTTTGATGTTGTTTTTTTACTTTTTCAAAGATTGATTTACGAAAAACTTGAATAACTGGGCGAAAAATGTTCTGATTTAGACTTATGGGATCTCAGTAGAAAGGTATTTTCGCACTGTTTTTATATCTGGCCAAAAAACGTCATTCGTATCCCATATTTTTTCCTCGAGTACCAACACATCTTAATTCAACTTTGAATGACGTTCGTTCCTCTTTCCTTTCTCTTCCATCCTTTGAATGAGTTTATTAGTAAAGAAATAAAAAGGGTGAGAAAATACCTTTCCAATGACACATCTCAAGAATAAATCGGAAGAGTCTAAACTCTAGGTTCAGTTATTCAAGTTTTTCTTATACCAACCTTTGAAAAAAGTTAAAAAACAGCATCAAAAATCTCATTACGATTCCGTTCAAAATTTTTTTTAATTTTTTTCAAATATTTTAAGCTTAAACCTTTTTGTCATTTGAAGGGATTTTTTTTTTTAAATCTTTAAGAAACTATTTTTGTTCATAAAAAACACCATTTTTGGAGGTATTTTCAAATCGGTCCAGCTCACTTAAATCTTAATATTTTTCCGAAATATTTTGGTGCACGTCTTAAAATATAATGGCGCATATTCATAGTCATATTTAGTACTCAACTAAGTCGAAACTATTCTATTCATAGTCGCCTTAGTTTCGACTTTTCTGGCTAAGTACCAACTTAAAATTTAGTTTCGGCTGCAGCTGCAACTAAGTCGTAACCAGGAAGAAGTATTTTATCAAATTAAGGGAAAACAGACGAAATATGTAAAAATTAAGTTGGTAGAGGGTGATTTTGATAATATTGAATAACCTCCAATTAAAATTTACAAAGATCGATCCATTTTAATCGGAAGATGAAATTAAATGCGTATTACAATTCGAATATAGCTACATCACAATTTTATAATTGGAATAATTAAGATAAATTTTCAAATAATAAGTCAGTTTCACGCTAGTTCTTTTAAAGTAAATTTGTGCATAACATTTAGATATCTACCATTTGTATGTTTCACAGCATGCTTTCGATAAACATCGACTTCACATCACTGCGGTTGTTCTGGCTATTTCACACAATTAACAAGAAAATGATTCCTTATTCTTTTGCATAATCATGCAATGAAAATAAAAATTACATAAACGGATGATCAAACTTGATATTATTTAATAAAAATGTAATTTTTCCAAAATATCGTAAAGAAAAATCGATACATTTTCACTATCGTTTTGCTATATCGTAAACTAAGTCGAAACTACTTAGTTGAAGCCTGAAATGCGACTATGAATAGAGGTAAATTTTAAGTTGGTACTTAAATTTAAGTTGCAACTTTGTTAGTTTCGACTTAGTTGCTGGACTATGAATACGCGCCAATAGATTTTATAATTCCAGTGGAAAAATAGTACCGATTTTTTTGTATGGGGAGTGATGCAGTCTAATATACATATATGAATGTAAATAATGCGTAAGTATGGAAAAAAATATGATGAACTGAAAAAGTACCTAAAGAGGTATTTTTTTTTATACTATGGAACAAAAAAAATGTTAATCTGCCCCTAAAATATCGTTTTTACTCCGCTTTTCGAGTCCCATATGCGAATCGAATTTCAGTAGTCCAAACGTTGAGTGAGAGGAAAGTAAAATATAAAAAGGACAGTGACAAGAAAATAATAAACGGGACAGTCACCAAACTAAAAGCAACCGACGCGGACGCTAAAATTTAAGCTTTTACTTTAGGTCGAAGCTATTTTAATAGCCAATATTTAGCTCTTTCTATTTTACATTCTAAGTTCACCTAAAGTATATGTACAATAAACTGTCAAAATCTAAATCTATCCGCGGGTGTTTTATTGTGGACTTATGCAAGCCATCCTACATATATGTATTTATAAAATTTGTAAATATTTGAAGTATGCATGTATCTAAAAAACAAACACATTGGGCGCGTTTCTAAGACGTAGCTGTTGTTAAACTGTTGAGCGCTTGATTTAGAAACGCACAGTTGAGTAGTTCCGCTCAGCTGAACGGTTACTGATTCGACGCCATTTTTCCATCGTAAAATTATTTCGCGACATGAACTCAACAATTTAACTAAAAAATGATTTTTCCCTTCCGTCAGTTTTCATAATAAATTTAAAAAAAATGAAACTGGCTATAAATAAAATAAAATACACGTGTATATTTAAAATAAATAAAAAATTCGTGGACTTATAAGCATATCGAGCCCTAACCGCCAAAATAACGTAAGCGATATTTTTTTTCGAAATTTTCTTTTTGATGCATATTCCTAGAACATCTAGATGCATTTCTGCATCAAAAAGAAAATTTTGAAAAAATTTCGCTTACGTTATTTTGGCGGTTAGGGCTCGATATGTAAGTACATATGGGTGTTTCCATACAGCCGTACGCGACATTCGTACGCTTATAGAGTAACGTAAATCTATCAAAAATAGAAGTTACAGAAAAAAAAAGATTACGGTTATGTTGCAACCAAAGGGTACTATGTTTGAGAAAAAAATAAGCAGCCTCGAAACTTTGGTGTGGAAAATATCCGTTCAAAACCAGGTCATAACGTACGCGACAAAAAAAGAAGTGGTTTTAAGGCACATATACAAATATGCGAAAGTCTGCGAATCATGAGAGTTTTTCTTTTCTTTAAAAATTCCTAAACTAAGCTAAATAATGTACCTTTACAATCCTTCCATTTTTTGATAGAAATTATCTCTGGTTAGTTTTTATTAAAAAAAAATATAATAACGTACGCGACATAACGTACGCGACAGATTTTTCCCCCATACAATATTTTTACTAGTAACACATACTAAATTAAATTTTTTCAGTTCTTCTCTCCACCGTTTCGCGTTTTGAAAACCCTTTTTACGCCATCTGAATACGAAACTTAAAGTTATAAAGCCGTTTGAATTCATTTGCTTGCATTTTCGGTTTACATTTTCATGGAAACACGCATATATGCGAAAGTCTGCGAATCATGGGAGTTTTTCTTTTCTTTAAAAATTCCTAAACTAAGCTAAATAATGTACCTTTACAATCCTTTCATATTTTAAGAGAAATTATCTCTGGCTAGTTTTATATTAAAAAAAAATAATAACGTACGCGACAATTTTTCTCATAAGTAATAAAATGTTTTTATTGAGAACTCTTCTCGCCACCGTTTCATTGTTTTACAACTATTCTAAATAATTTAAATGGAAAATTTGCAATTAACATTGGTTTTGATGTATTTGATTGAAATTTTCGTACTTACAATAACGTATGCGACAAACTTTAAAGGGTAATAAAATATATTTTTACTTCGGTTGGAAAGAAAATTTTACTGTATATCTTTAACTGGAAGAATTCTCGCTTAAGAATTGTAATCTGCATTACCTGCGACTGCCAATAGACAAACAAAGTTTTTGAATAACGTAGGCGGCATTAGAATGCTATCGAATTGCAATACATATTAGACGCTCAGAACTCTCAAGAAAGGGAAACATCGAAATCAAAAAATTACCGTTATTCGAGCTCTAACTTCTCTTTTTTCTCATTTTTATAGTTAGTTGTTATTGCAAATTTGATTTTAAGATGTAATTGTAATGTTTCAAATTTCCTAATTTAGTTAATAGGAAAGAGAAAATAGTTAATTTCATTAGAAAAAACTGAGTCGAGAGACATTCAGTATTACTCTTCCATTTTTGAGTTTTAAAATTCCAATAAGCTGAAATACTTCTATAATATAAAAATTCGAGTATTTTTCTCTTATTAATTCGTCTTAAAAACCCTTTTCAGTTGTTTTTATTTTTTCAGCCCTGTTTGACATTTTCATGGAAACACCCATATGTACCTGTGTTCGTATGGAATAGTAGCTTAAGTTGGGATGCTTTAGTGTTCATGTGTTCATATTTTTGGCTTAGTAAATTTTTTTATTTTTGGGCTCTTTTATTTAATTTTGCTTGTTTACAAATATCAGCTGTTTGTTTGGCAGTTCATGCATCATACTGTTTCTAAGACGTAACTGTTGGACCCAACAGTTGACAGAATTTCCGCTACTGTTGGGGTAAACAGTTGCATCTTAGAAACGCGCCCATTTTTATGAAATTTGTAAAAAGCATTTTTTTTTAATGGAGGGGAGCGGCCGAAAACGGCTCGGCGCGATGCTGGTTGGACCGCGAACGTTGGCCGCAGCGATGTTATGCACTTTTAAAGCTGTATAAATACTATGTACATATGTTAAAAGTGGTTTTTTTCAATGGTGTTTTAAAAGATCAATAACGTCCTTGGACTTTACTTCGATTCAAAAAGGTAATATTATCTATGGATATTATTACCCATCACTATGAGTATTAGTGAGGACCATCTGCGAATTATAAGTTGTTCTTCATACTGAAATGGCTCTTTTAGTTAAAATTTTGCACAAAATTTGACCATGAACTGACTTATAATTGGTATTCCAAGGGTCTACTCTGCATTGCGATTCCAAAAAGAAATAAGATTCAATTACATTGCACTATGAATTTGTATCAGTCAGTGTCGCCTTTCGAATTGCAATACATATTAGACGCTCAGAACTCTCAAGAAAGGGAAACATCGAGACTGTTTAATTAAGATAACCATCTGAGTAAGAGCATTAAAATGTTCTATGGCATTCAGTATAACGGTATGTATAGCTTGAATTAAACGTACCTTTTAATAAGCGATAGTATTGAAACACATCCAGAAAAAATTAGAAATTGCATGGCCATCGTTTTTTTCTTGCCACATCGTTTAATAATAGCTATTGTTACAAATATTCCAGGAAATTCAGAGAAAGTAATCCACAATAGGTCCATAAAATCTTGTGTATTGAATGTGCTGCATCCCTGATTTACGGAATTAACTTTGTCCTTAAGAAATAACTCTACAGTTATCAATACCAAGCCGTAATAGCAGAACGCACATGACATCCATAGAAACCAGAGCAGGAGTGTTATTTTCCTTAGTTCGGGTTTAAGTAATGTTCTCATTTGAACAGGTGAATTGGTTTCATAGTCAACTATTAGACGACCGATTAACATTTGTCTGTTATTATCCTTTGCAATCTGTAATTATAAAAAATTGGTATCTGCATTTTTCATCAAAAATTAGTTATTTACAGTCTTACAAATACAAAATTATTTGTTATTTAAATGACTATAAAGCTATTTATTTATTTATTTAACAGGGAACAGTGGTTGTACATGTAAGACAATAATCTTTTAATAGTACATGAACTTAATTAAGTAACATTATATTATTGAAATGGACTTAAACTAAAATTAAGTGAGCTTACGACTAAAAATAAGAATTACTTATATGTGAATTTTTTTGTTAACAAGATACAAAAAAATAAAATATGAAGACTACCAGAAAAGATAAGGGAAGAGAAGGGAGGAAAGATAAGAA
This sequence comes from Rhagoletis zephyria, assembly GCF_001687245.7. Classification (NCBI taxonomy): domain Eukaryota; kingdom Metazoa; phylum Arthropoda; class Insecta; order Diptera; family Tephritidae; genus Rhagoletis; species Rhagoletis zephyria. Next base: position 207,778 of record NW_016157232.1, read on the forward strand.
AATTATTTATCACAATCGCACTCACTACATGGACTTGAAGTAATTAAGTATTATCGCCTTGTAGTTACTCCTATTCAGTACAGATTTAACGGACTCGGGGATAATCATGCCTATTCCGGTAACCGACGCATGCTATTCGCGCGAATCTAATCCGATCCGCACTCGATTCACTTGTAAAATTTTTCTCTATTACGATATCCGTCGGATGACTTCTTTATCGACTCACCTAGTGGAATGTGTCAAAAGTTTGTTCTGACAGTTCGTTGTTGTTAGTTGCGTTTAATTTATAATTTCAACAAAAAAATTTCGGAAAAATGGATACAATAGCCTTTTATTTGAATTTTAATGACGAAACGGGAAGTATCGCAGCAAACGTTAGACGATCTGTGAGGGATAGAGCAGCTAACATTTTCGAGCTGCCTGATGTGGAGTAAGTTAAATCTTCTTGTATTAACGTTGTATTTATTTTAATAATACATGTACGGCAATATGTGTTTTTGATTCAACAGGTTCGTTAAGCAATTTCGCCTGAACAAAGTGGAATATAAACTAGTTTTAAGGATAATCTGTATNGGAGTAAGTTAAATCTTCTTGTATTAACGTTGTATTTATTTTAATAATACATGTACGGCAATATGTATTTTTGATTCAACAGGTTCGTTAAGCAATTTCGCCTGAACAAAGTGGCATATAAACACGTTTTAAGGATAATCTGTAATAAAATGCCGCCAGTGATTAAATCCACAGCAATAAGTCATCAACAAAAACTATCTGTTTGCCTAAGATTGTTAGCTGAAGGAAGCTACCAAAATGGAGTTGGCAAGGACTACATGGTTGGAATAGCCCAACCAACAGTCTAAAAAATATTTTCTCAAGTTCTAGATATTATTGAAACCGAATTGTGTCCAAACTGGATTACACTAAAAATGAATGAAGATGAACAAATGGAGTCCAGGAGTTACTTTTTCAACAAATCAAAAATTCCTGGCATTGTCATGTGTGTTGATGGGACGCACATGAGGATAGCAAAGCCTTCGGGAGCGAATTCCCATATTTTTTACAATAGGAAAGGTTTCTATAGTCCAATGTGCTGGTTGTAAGTAGAAAAACTCTGTTTATACGAATTTTGTTTAGTTTTTATTTTACATGTTTTAAGATCTGTGATCACAAACAGCGCATAAGGTACATTAACGCGAAGTACCCTGGTTCAACACACGACTCCTCTGTTTGGCTTAATAGCGATATATCACAGTACTTTCAAGCGCAATACGAAAATGGAAACAGAAATTTACGGTTATTAGGTAAACATTTTCCTATTATTTACGAGCTCGTTTTAATTGAACATTTTATTCGTAGGGGACGCAGGATACGGTCTTGCACCTTGGCTTGTAACTCCTTTTCGAAATCCTGCCCCTAATACCCCCCAAAGCCGTTTCAACAAATGGCACAGTGCTGGGCGTAACATAGTAGAGAGAACAATTGGTGTTTGGAAAAATTGGTGTAGGTGTCTCCTGTCAGCACGTCAACTTCATTATTCTCCTGATAAGGCTATTCAAATTATAAACGTAGCTGCAGCACTTCATAATTCAATTTACTACAATATTCATGATGAATACCTTAAAAACTTTAATGATTCTGAGGATTCAGAGAACAATTTTTCTGAAATTGAACGAATGGATAGGTATTATACTGAAGCAGTTACTCTGCGTAATCAAATGCTCCAAAGTTTCTTGTAAAATATGTTTTATTTTAATAAAAAGTACAAAAAAAATGCCTTCATGACAAAGTTGGGAACGTTGGTATCTAAAAATGCATTAAATAAGACTGTCGTTTATTCTTTGTAGCTCCAGCTCTAAAATTTGTTGTTTTAGTCGAGTCTTTTCTTTCAATATGTTTTCCATTGCTAAATTGTGTCTCTTTGTTTCAGCAATTAAATGTTTCAGAGTTGTACTCATATCTGCTACGTTCTCATTAATGCTGTCCATTGTATTTTGAATATTTTTCAAACTGTGATTTAAAACCACAAATTGCTTTTTGTGTTTAACCAAACTGGACGAAACTTTCTGATGAAATTTTTTTTGTAAATCTATTTGCGTTTTCAACATTTTCTTTTTTTTGGTACTCTGCTTTGGGGTCGAGTACTTGTAGCTGAAATTGCTTCAGGTATGCTTTCATCTGATGTCACTCCACTAGTTGGCACGCTGTTCGTGCTTTCAATTTGGCCTACGCGTGGCTCCTGTGGGACACCATAATTATTGCGCCCTGAAACACCCGTTATGGTGTCTTGAATGCAAATCCGCTGCGCAACTTCCTCTTCCAAAGCAGTCAATGCAATTTCTGCATTTGGACCTCCACCTGTGGCTTGCATTTGGCTCCTGTTGTGTGACATATTTTTTTCAATTGAAGCCTTAAAATCTGACCATACCTAAGATTAAGGAAATCCATATAGAACAAGTTGAATTTTACATATGCACATTTTATGTATACCTTCTTCTATTCTGAAACCGATTTTGCCGGAGGTCCCAATGCATTCAAGTCTGTGCTTAAGGTTGACCAAAACACTGACACTACCTCCGGCGATTGTTTGGTCATGTTCTTGGCAATATCCCCGTTAAGCTTCATTCTCTCAACTAGCAGCGAAAATTGCTCACGGTTTGTGGTACGACTTCTATTTTAAAGTTTGTAGAATTAGATCATTTTTACCCAAAAATACAAAAACTTACTTACTTTTTATTAAATTCCATGATGGTATGAAAATACTGCGCAATTGTAAAAATCGAAATTAAATCCGCAACTGTTTTATCGCGAATGACAAACAGTACAAATGACAGCTACTGCGTTTCTATTGCGGTTATTGGAATACAGTAAATTTTTGAACTGCTTTATCAACCGTTTTTTATCCGCGAACTTCTTTATCGATCGGATATGAGAATACCAAAACTTCTCAATACGATTCGCGTTCCCCGCGAAAGGCATCCGTCGGTTACCGGAATAGGCATGAATGTTCCAGGGCCTCACAGCGTTGACGAAGAAAAATCTCGACGAGGCTAGGTATCTGTATTTCGGGACTATCAGGTTATGGCGTCTACTGGATTTTGCTGGATTTAGCTTCTCATATAAATACAGTGGAGATTTCCATTCCAATAATTTATATAGAAATATGCAATTCCTAGCAGCAAGATGCTCAGTAATGCTACACCCCAAAATTTCATTTTTCCATAGGGATATGTGGTCGGACTTTTTTAGACCATACACGTAACGGGTGACATTGTTGAAAATAACATTGATTTTGTGAGAGGAGATTGAGTCAGACTTGCTGTAGACAAGTTCAGAGTACGTTATGTGGGGCAAGATGAGTTGTCTAGCTAGCTTACGCCTAGTTTCCAATGGCGTAAATGAGGCAGAAATTCTCAGCCTACGTAGAACGGAATACACACTACTGACGACACTATTAACGTGGTCGGAAAAGAACAACCTTGAGTTAATGACAAAGCCTAAACTTTTGATCTTGTTTGTAAACATTAAACAATTCTGGAATATTTTCAACATGCACTACACTATTACATATTGGCAACACAAAGGACTTAGAAACATTTAGGCATAAATAGTCATCACTTGCCCATTGCGATATAGCAGACAAATCACTATTTAGTTTGAAACACAAATCCTCAACAAGACCTACACGACTGGACAAATACACTTGAATATCATCGGCATACGCATGGAGAACACATCATTGACGAACGTACTGAACAAAAGCAGGCCTAGGACAGACCCCTGCGGGACACCAGCTGACACAGCTCTAAAACTAGAGAGAGCATTCTTCGTATTCACTTTTTGTACCCAACCTTCTAAGTAACTCATCACAAATTTTAAGGAATTATCAGAAAAACCAAAATAATGTTTAAGTTTCTTACATAAAATACCATGGTTACCCGTGTCAAATGCCTTAGAGAAATCTAAAAGACATCTCTTCTTCTTCTTTTTTGGAGCTGTAACCGCCTAAGCGATTTTGGCCGAGTTCAGCAAAGCACGCCAGTCGTTTCTCCTCTGTGCCAACTGACGCCAATTGGAAACGCCAAGTGAAGCCAAGTCCTTCTCCACCTGATCTTTCCATCGCAGTGGGGGCCTCCCTCTTCCTCTGCTACCACCAGCGGGTTCCGAGTTGAATACTTTCAGAGCTGGAGCGTCGGTGTCCATTCGAACGACATGGCCAAGCCAGCGGAGCCGCTGTATTTTAATTCGCTGCACTATGTCCATATCGTTGTAAAGCTCATACAGCTCATCGTTCCATCGTCTGCGGTACTCGCCGTCGCCAACGCGTAAAGGCCCGTAAATCTTCCGCAAAATCTTTCTCTCAAACACTCCAAGAGCCGCCTCATCGGATGTTGTCATTGTCCATGCTTCTGCGCCATATACCAGCACGGGCATGATGAGTGACTTATAGAGCGTGGTTTTCGTACGTCGAGAGAGGACTTTACTCCTGAATTGCCTACTCAGTCCAAAGTAGCACTTGTTGGCAAGAGTGATTCTACGTTGGATTTCAATGCTGACATTATTATCGGTGTTAATGCTGGTTCCCAAGTAAACGAAATTCTCTACTTTCTCGAAATTGTAACTGTCAACAGTGACGTGGGTGCCAAGGCGCGAATGTGCTGACTGTTTGTTTGATGACAGGAGATACTTCGTCTTGTCCTCGTTTACCACCAGACCCATTCGCTTTGCTTCCCTATCCAACTTGGAAAAGGCAGAACAGACTTCGCGGTTTTTGTTACCGATGATGTCGATGTCATCGGCATAAGCCAGTCTAAAAGACATAGAAGAGTTAAATCACTGTTGTCAAAATGTATTCTTATGTCATCCAGTATTTTCATCATTGCAGTGAAGCAGCTATGCTTTGGTCTAAACCCTGACTGTAGAGGAGATAATAGATTATTAAATGTGATAAACGCCAAAATTTGCACTGCCATCAAGGACTCACATACTTTTGCTAGGCCTGGTAACATACTGATCGGCCTATAATCGTTAGGATTAGTAGGCGCACTCTTCTTGGCTACTGGGAGTATGACGGCTCTTTTCCACTCCGCAAGGAAACAAGATGTCGTAAAGCAATGGCCTATAATCGTTAGGATTAGTAGGCGCACTCTTCTTGGCTAATCGGAGTATGACGGGTCTTTTCCACTCCGCAGGAAAACAAGATGTCGTAAAGCAATGGTTAATAATGTGGGTATTGGTGCCCAAAATTAACGGCAGCACAAGTTTGACAAATTTCAAGGAGATTCCATCGTCACCAACAGCATCGGATCTAATACACCATATAGCTTTCATAACTTCAAATTCCCTTACTCCCACAAATTGAAATTCCTCTTCCAAAGCTGTGTGAGCCCAGAGAGTATTCGAAGTGTGAGGAGAACTTTTATTACTACCCGTAGCCGTAAATAGCTCCTTCAATACATTAGGGTCTAAATCACACTCAGGCTTCGAACTACCGTGAACTTTCAAGTTTTTTAAGTTCCTCCACAAATCTTTGGAAGGGAGTGACGGATCCAATTTAGCGCTACAGTATGCGATCTTTGCTTGTTTAATAATTGATGTAGCTTTATTTCTAGCTGTTTTATATTGGGACCATGCGAAATCAGTCTATGCCCTTCTCCATTTGACTTATAGCCTATTGCTATATTTTATAGCCGAGTCTACTTTTTTTATTGAACCAAGGGCAAGAGAGGAACATGACTATCAAATATATTAGTCAGAACTTCATTAAGAAAAAGAAGCTTATCAACGACAGAATTACAAAACCAACAGTCGTTCCAATTCACACTTGACAGACTTTGATATAACTCATCCATATTTATGGCTTTGAAATCACGATACGGGAATGTACTTCTAAGAAACGGACGATCGAACATAACATCTACAGTACAAAATACTAAATCATGGTCAGAAATAAACAATATTTGGTCAAATTTGAGAATATGTTTCATACTTGAAGAAATAAAATAATCTAAGAGGCTAGGCTTTGAATTATTGGCAAATCTCGTCGGTGCAGTTTTACTGACTATGGCAAGACCAGCCGCAGTTACATGGTTATATAATTTATCAGCATAAGTGTCATTTAGGAGGAGGTTCACATTAAAATCACCACAGATTACATAAAATTTATAGTCAAGTAGAAACATAGACAGTTCAACAAAAAAAGGGTCCAACAAACAACACTTACGGGGATTATTTACACACGACACTAAAATGCTTGTTACACCATCAGAAACCTCAGCTATAATGAACTCTGTATTTGAGTTATGAGATTCGGCCAGAAGACGTACTTTTAAAGATGATTTGCAATAAATTGCAACACCTCCCCCTCTTTGGGTACTGCGGTCATGGCGAAGAAGATTGTAGCTTGGAATACTGTAGAAGAAGTCTGAAGCAGTGGGGATAAACCAAGTTTCACTGACACAAATTACGTCAACAGAGGATTCCTCAAAGACATTCCTAACGTAGTCTAGTTTATCGCCACTAACCACCACATTAAGGCTCATCGACTGCTTACATAAAATGTCTTATAACATCTTATGGTTTCCACCAACACTGGAGGCCCTTTTATTTGCTGGGTTTACTATCATTGAACTAAGTACGGAGAGAGACAACTACAAGTGCATGTATATATACATTTAAAATGCAAATGAGTACGATTGTAATATTTCACAAGACAGAGAGATTTTCGACAGCACACATACATAAAAAGACAATAAGGGATTGAGAAGAAAGGAAAGACATACGAATAAACAATAACGAAGTCAGGTGTCCACAGAGTAGTCATGCGCCTTTAGCCAAAACACGTTCAACTTCTTCTTTGTTGGCAACTTTTATTGCTTCACTTTGTGGTTGGACTCTCACATAAATATTACCGCGAATAGAGAAGGTAGATGATAAGCGCTTCCGCTTCTTCAGCTGCAAGGCAAATTGAAGGAGTTCGCGGTTACTTTTGGCCTTCGTGAACATATGTGCGCTTATCGGTGTGACGGACAATGTCGCGCATTATTATTCCCCTCTTCTTCAGCCTGAAAAATTTCGTCAGCGCCATAAATAAAGTGATCGATCACCCCAGGAGACAAGCTTTACTATAATAGGCGAACTTTTGCTGTTATTTTTGCGTACACGAAAGACAGCACGAATAGGGGGAGTATTCACTTGGACAGCCTTGCAGATGCCGTTGAACACATCGCTCAGATGTTCATCATGCATTTGGTATGCCATTAATTATGATATCATTAGCAACGGAGGAATTCTCATATTCTCCGATGCTTGACAGCAATAGCTGCATTTCTTTCCTAAGCTCGGCCACATGTGCACACTCCCGCTCAGTTTTAGCTACTCGGTCTTCCAGCTGTGTCATTCTCATCTTCACAGTTTGGATATCAGCAGCCATCTCACTGAGCCTCCGCATCATTCTCTCTTCGAACTCTTTCATACGTGCCGTCAGCTGACTCATCATACTTTGCATCTTCTCCTCAATTCGTAGGAGCCATGCAGAAGGCGGACTATCAGAAGATTTCGCCTTATCCAATACAGCTCGAGTCTTTGGAGGCGATAGGTGTACGATACGTACGTATTCGCAGAAAAGTTTATCTTCAGCAAATTAACTTCCAAAGACTACGAAACTCACAGATAGATGGCGCTCAAAACGTATGAGGAACAGCCGATACAAAAAGCAGCTGATAAGAGAACAGCTGATGAAAGCACAGTGGAAGAAAATGCAGTAACGGGCACGTTGAGGTGTTATTGTTTTTGCGGTGTTATTGTTTTTGATGATTTGTGTGTTTATGTTTTGCCTCTTTTTTCTTCTTTTGTGGGTTGAAATCAATAATTAATCGCAAAAAGAATGTTTTTATCACTTTCTGTAATCGCTTGATCTATGCGTTCACACTCGACCAGATTTGAGATATTATATTAACTTGAATACAGCAAAAATGCGCGATACTGAGCAGCGACAACACACACCCGCACTCAACAAACACAATCAATATTGCAGTTCTAAATTTTAATGTTTGTCGTATCTACAGATTTTCGAGAAATCCTGATTAAAAAGTGGGTATCTAAAAAAAAAATTCCGTATCTAAAATTTTTCCGTAATTCAGCCGGAACTTGTATCCTGATCAAAAACAGCATATCTACACTGGCACATACATGCCGATACGTCACACAGTGGAATGAAATGAGGCCCTGTGGACTGTGTTTTTATGAATTCAAAATTTAAAGTCAAATATTTAAATTTTTTCAAGTTTAAAAAATGTTCCCTGGTATATTATTTTCCGCTAATGTTGTCAGCGCGAAAAATAAAAGAGTTCGGGCCAGTTTTTCAGTGCCAGTTTAAACATACATAGATCACGTTATCTGTGTTTATATCGAACTGCTGGCTGACATTTGAATGCCTAATCTTTGCTTGAACCAGGCAGCTCGAGCGTTTGAATTAAGTTTAAACCACATCCGTGTCCTGAAAAGCTGGCTCTTAGTGCATGTTTACCCACCAACGGAGCGTATTTCCGTACTACCCGTCCCACAGTGTGATATTTTACAAATCTAGGGAACTTAATTCTGTTTAATCGCATATTATTTTTTATGTGTATTTTTGGTATATCTATGTATATTGGGACGAACAAGACAAAAAACAAATCTCCAAATCGGTCAAGCTGTTCCCGAGGGTTTGCAATTGATGCAAATATTGATTTTTAGATTTTCCGGGGTTTCCTTTTGACGTTTTAGAAATTTAATTTTTCCTACGTCATTCTTGTATTGCGACAAACAAAAACAGAACAAAAATCATATAGTTTGGTCAAGGTATTCGCGATTTTTTAAGTGAAACTTCGTAGGCGGCGGTGTCGCAAAAATGGAGAGTGAAATTTTTAAAAGTGAAATCGTTACATGAGTGAGAAGGAAGATATAGGTAGTATAGGGAAGGGGAAAAGGGAAATAAAGCGACGCATGACGCGTACGAGTACCTACATATCGAGCCCTAACCGCCAAAATAACGTAAGCGACATTTTTTTCAAAATTTTCTTTTTGATGCAGAAATGCATCTAGATGCTCTAGGAATATTTCTGCATCAAAAAGAAAACTTTGAAAAAAGTGTCGCTTACGTTATTTTGGCGGTTAGGGCTCGATATGTATATATGTATGCTTGAATCTCGTATGTATGTATACATATATATATGTATACATATATATGTATGTATGAACGAACTCATTGCGCATTTCAGCTCTGCCGCTACCAAGCAATATATGACGAAACGACGAAAGCGTGCTTCGCGTAACNCATACTGAGCATCTTTCTCTTTGACACCATGTCTGAAATCCCACGTGATCTGTCAAATACTAATGCATGAAAATCCTAACCTCAAAAAAATCACCCGTTATATGTATTAAACTCCTGCGCAATTCCATTTAAAGGGCCTAACAAGACATCCGATCGCCGCGCAAATACTTTCCCTCCTTTACTCTCATCGTTCGGGTCAAGTGTGAGTAAGCATAAACCAGTTTCTGCAAGCGTACGTAAACTACCGATCAATAGCAAGACGCGTAGACATGGGCGTAGCCAGGTAGGGGCAGGGGGGGCCCGGCT